>NW_023614982.1:0-100001 GCF_013339695.2 Rhipicephalus sanguineus
ATAGCGGCTCCAGCAGGGACATCAACAGCAGCAACATTCCTGCGGAAGTTCACTCGGACTCGCTCTACGCCCTCAAGCGTAGCCGAGAAGGCAGAGATCGCCTCTTGCGAGGCCTGCCTGAAGGTGGTCTGTCTGCCTACAGGGCGGTAGAGAACTGTGTCGTATTGCGGCACGGAGTTTCGCACTCCCTGTGCAGGCTTGGACGCTGCGCTGGCTGCGCCGCCTGGAGGAGCAGACGAGTTGGCAGTCTCGGGGCGCTTGGGCTGCCGTGAGATGGTCGGAACCAGCGGGCGGCACAAGGGGGTGTCGCCCGATGGGTCTATCGGAGCCACGGCCGGGAAACCATCAGCTGGGACGGTTCCTAGGACGCAGCTTGGGCGCACCAGCTGACCCGTCTTTTTCCCTTTCTCAACGGGGAGCCCTTCCTTCTTGTTCTCAGAAGAAAGAGGCGGGTGAGAGGGAAGGGGGCCGGTTGGAGCGGTCAGGATCAAGGGTTCCTCCTTTTGTTCTGACGTGAGGTCAGTGGGGGAGCCTGAGGTAGAGGTAGAGGGGGTGTTTTCCTCGGAAGCTGCAGTGGGCGAGGGCGATGAGCCTTCGGTGCACGTTTCAGGAATGCCACCAGCACAGGGAAGGTGCGTTGGCGAAGCTGTTTCCGAGAAGTGGGTGCTTTTCCCTTCAAGGTCTGCAGGTGCAGCGTGGATTTGCGAGCTTTGCTCCAGCAAAATATGGCGGCCTTGTGAGTCAGGCGAAGGCAAGATGGCCGAGGCTGAATTCTGCGCAAGCTGTGCTGATGCTCCCGGCGATGTGAAGGGACCAGGGCTGGTTGGGAAAGCCGGAAAAGGGTTCTCGGGGCCCGGTGTAGTCGCCGCACGATGGGTACGTTTGCGTAGCTTCGCGGGGCTTGTTCTTGCTCGACGCGGGCGTCGCCGAGGTGAAAGTGGTTTTTTCCCCTCTTCATCTCTGATGAGGTTCCTCGCTTCTCTGTGGAGGAGCTCGAAGGCTCGGGACCGCTTGGAGCTAGCGCTCAAAGTTGACCCAGAGGCTGGTTCAGTTGAGGTGATGTCCATCACGCGACGTGGTGGGGGAGGCGAAGAAGGAAGGAGACTGAAGAGTGAGAAAACATTGTTGCGAGAAGGTAATTATAGAGAGAAGAAATAAGTCGAAGGGTGATGGATTAAGTCAGGTCACCCCTTACGGAGCCCCGAGAGGGGCTGCACTCGAAAGTGCGTACGGAAGGCATGAATATAAATTAGAAGGGAGAGGATGCAAAACTAGATAGCGGAATAAGAAAAAAAAACATTGAAAAACTCGGGGAGAGCTGAAGGAGCGTCCGTCCGCGCCGACGAGGGAAGGTTCACTAACAATAAACAGATGTTGTTCCTAACCAGATGTTGTAGCTCTCGGTTCCTCCTGCGCGCGCTCTACAATTTGGTGACCCTGTTGCATACACGCCCTTAAAGGGCCCGTAAACAGGCTGCGACTTTTTTTTTACACCCGCCAAACAAGCTCGCTAATCCGTACAGTAGACCGCGGCGATCACGTTTTCCGAATATTACAGCGCTGCGCGCCGCGCAGACCCTTCATTTCGAAAAACAATTCCCGCGCTTCTTTCCTACGCCTGACCAATCCTCCTCGTACGCGCAGTGACGTCAACTCGGCGATCGCCGAGTTGACGTAGCACTGAGCTCGTCGATTGGTCTAAACCAGGTCTCAACAAACAATTCTCAAGTTAACGTCAGTTCCTGTTCCCACCCACCGCTACGAAACTGCGCCTTGTTTTTTGGCCCTGCGGTGATGCGGTTTCGGCCAACGTTTATAGACCTTTTTTTCGTGGGCGCCGCCATATTGCCTAGCGGGCGGCGCCGTCCTTGGTCTGGCAACCCACTGGCGTGTGCGAAGCTCCGCGTTTGTATGGAAGATATACGTGCGGCTGCAGTTGCAGCCGGTTTATTTCGTTCTGGCGCACTGAATTTCGTATCAAGTGATGCGGTCTACGTAGGAAATGAATCTGTGAGACGTCCTGAAACGGTTTGATCCGTTCAGGGTCAATGATGTTAATATACGACGACGCGAACGTATCGCAAGTGGTCGATATCGTATATTTCCGCACTGTCTGTTGGAAAACCACGTAGATATTTCGACCTGTTCTAGCAGGGCAAGCAAGTGCCGCCACTCTTAGCAGATACAATGATTTGTTTCTTGGACTGTAATCTTTAGTTTGTTTTTTTCATTCACGGTGTGTTTATGCTGTCGCACCGACTACCGCTCGTACATGCGGTTGTGCGTGAGCACGCAGTCTCGATTTCGTGGCGCGGGCGGCATCTGTTTGTTGCTCGCGAACAGTTACCTATCTTGTTCCTCAACTTTAAGGTAACCGCTTATTACTCGCTCGTTTATTGCCCACCGGTGTGGACGGAGCTACCTGTTTACAGGGATGTGCTGGTACATATAAAACGATGCTGACGTTGACATGCCGGCACGCTTCTTTTCCTTTTAGAGTCGTGATACTTGAGTGGATTTCGGCGGCGATAAGATGAAGATGGTTATAGAGTCTCTTCTGCCGGTGAGGCACGAAGTGCTCCTGGGCTCGAGCCTTAATTTGATCAGCATTGGAGGTGATTCGCGTTTTTGACCACGTAAAAATTTGTCTTCCTGAGGTAGTTGTTCTACACGAAGTGACAGAACTCTTTTTTTTTTTTGCTATTCGGCTTTCATATGGCTCATCGTATACGATACACCCCGCTGTCTTACGGAAGTTGTGACCTCACGGCAGAGATCTCGCCACATCGTTTTCATGTAGCGTTCAGTGAATGTTCGGGTTTTACAAGGCTGATACGGAGCACAAATGAGATGTATGATGCCGGTTACCCCGCTGCGAGATTAGGGATTTCTCGTCTGTGCTAATACCGGTATACATCAACTGCAGCGATCACCGTCTTGAGCCGAGCTACGAAGCTAATTGTTAGACCAAACACATCATATTAAAATGTGATAATACAACGAAGCGAAAACAACTCAGGTGGGTACGCGAGTGGTACTTGGATGTTCTGCATTTTACCGGACAGGGCCGTACTTGACCGCTTATGTTTGTTCGCGAATCTGGCCATATCCGATTGACATTGGCTGCGTGGAACACTGGGAATTCCGGATATATTGCGACACTTGCCAATTATAACCTGTAACGTAACACAAACGATGTACCTTGAAGAGTGCACACAACCGCAAACACACCGCCCTTGGTGATGCACGTCGCATACTTATTCTGGCAGCAGTTTACTTTTTATAGTTGTTAGAACAACCAAAAACGGCACAGTGGTTTCCCCGTTGACCTTTCGCTGGCTGACATCGCAATAAAAGTGAACAAAATCCGCAGGTCGACCTAAAACACGCAAGAATTGTTCGAAAACGGCACTCATCCCAGCACCAGCCCGCACACTCCGCGCCGTCGCGCACGAGCCAGAAAGGAGGAAACCGCTGGTTGCCAGTCCGGTCCTCCTCGCCCGATGCAACGGTCTATAGAACCAGGTAAGTTGCAAAACTCCCCGCGTCAGCCAATCCGTCGCGCGGCGCCGGGACAGCTTCCGGTTTGGTGGCGCTGGCGGCGCAACAAGCTTCCGCTAGCAGACGAAAACGTGTAGTCTGCGTGGCAAACGCCGGGGCAGCCGTTCAGAAAGGGCTCGGATTGTTTACCTCGCGCTGCCGCTGCAATGTAAAACTGAGTAATATTTAGCAGCGGTAAGGCAAAGTCAGTAAAGCTATGGCTTTCAAGACTGTCCAAGGTAACTGACGCTTGATAGCATAGCATACGAGTCTGTCCATTACCCTATAAGAAATTAACTTATGGCGCATTCTCGTAGCGTAAAGCGGATGCTTGGGCGTGTTGGTACTTATATCTTTTCGTTTTGGACTGTGCAAGTATTGCGTGGTGGTAACGAATAAATCTTTGTTGTAAGTCAGCGCTGCAGTTGTTTGTGTAATCCTCTTTCTGGTGCTCCGTAGTTTTTCGCGCTATTTTTTTTTCGATAATTCTTCACTTTCATAGTTTTGAAGTGAGGAGTTTTCACTCTGTACCACGGCTGTCGTTACTTGTAATTATTGAGTGGTAAAATGGCCGTGTGTGTACTGCACGCCACAATTTCAGTCCTGCTACAGAAAGAAAAATTGTATTTATTTTTCGGACGCAATGCAAAGAAACAATTTTTTAGATATTGCATGTATGGCGTGATGCACACAAACGGCACAACTTATTTACAGTCTCAGGCATTAAACCTTATCAAGACAGCTCTAATTAACTGCAAAAAATTATTTACAGCACAATTTTTAGAATCACTCGAATCAAGGCAAGTTCGGGAATATCTTTGGACGCAATCTTCGACGAGGCTCCTTTCCGCTGGCGATTTCAACCTTAATTCTTATCGTTGACCGTGTGAGTGAAAGTCTTCAGGATGTCTTCCTCATGAATGTGCATATCACATACAAGTGATATGTCGGACAGTTTCTTGTCCATACGAGGAATGGCGCGATCCCACGTCACTCCCTGGTCAAGGTCACGCGGGGCAAAAATAGGTTACCAACCGTCTCGTATTTCGCGGGACTGTCCCGACTTTTTATACAGCGTTGAGAGCCGTCCCTGTCGGGACAGCTATATGTCCCGGATTTATTCCGTACCGTCCAGTTAGAACTTTTTATGTGATCCAACGCACGCCCGACAACACGCGTCACGCTCCAGAACACAAAGTTCTCACGAATAGCACGCACGAAGCAATGTTGCGGTGGCTAGCGGTGGCTGCGAAGGGCTTCAGTTACTTTGTCTGAACTTCTGTGCGAAGCGCGACAACTTTTACGATAGATTCTCCAGCAAGAGGAAGTGTTGCGAGCAGCACGTAGCCAGCTGAAGAGGCCGAAACAATAGACCCCCCCCCCCCGACTCCCTTCATTGAAGAGTTGGTAACCCTAGGCACAAAAGAAATGTCGGGGTGTCTCGGAACAGAACATGTCGGCATGGTGAAGACACGCAGCATATCCGAAGCACAACAGAAAACGCCAAGCTGTTCGCGCAGAAAGCAGCCTCCACGGATACTGACGCGACGCGCCGCAACGCCGGCTGAAGAGAGCGGAGCGAGTGAATCCTGTTGCGACAGCAGCGCCAGATCTGTCGCTGATGGCGGCGGCGCCGCGCAACATCGCTCAGTTTTTGCAACTGACCTGGTTCTATAAACGTTGGTTTCGGCCATAGCACCTGCACGCACTTCGCCTTCGACATGAGGCGAAGCGTTGTCCAGTTGCCGGCTGCAAATCGAGCGGGGAGAGGGAACCTCCTGTAGCTCGGACAGCTCGGACGGGTCGCGCTTGCTCGCGCGGCAAGCGGGGTTCTCCAGGCTTTTCTCTCGCGCCCCTTCGACGTCTCAGAAAGCAAGCACGCATTCCTGCCCTGCTGCATTGTGAACTGTCACAAAGGTTTTAAAATAGTGAAGAGCCGAAAACTGCCCGTCAAGTTACGGAGCACGTGCGGCAATATAAACAATAAACAACCAGGAGCCGCAGCAAGCGGAAGTGCATTGCGACTGATCGAGCTCGCCCATGACGTCAATTGTTGACGTCCTGTCACGTTGTCGAAGTGGGCGGAGTCACGACGACGGGCTACGCCTTTTCCTCCATGTGGCGGAGAAGGGTGGCGAGGCCGCGCGAAAATTTGAAACCAGCTGAAACTGATGTTCTAACCCCTGTAACTTCCTTATTATAGCACGTACTCGCAAAATTCTTGCGGCAGCATGTTCACATAGCAAAAGTGCGCATATTTCTTTTCATTACAATTTTGGACATCGGGGTTGTTTACTGGCCCTTTAATTCAAGTTAGAGTCATGTCCCTCGCAGAGCCGGACGCACAACTGACACTAGGAACCACCATGCCACAAGGTCAGGCAGATCCCCCTAACATCGGCCGGAATTCCCACACTGCAGATGCCCCGGTGACGCAGTCTCTGCGGTATCCCTACGCCTGCCACAATACTGGGAGCGCAACCCAACCGTCCTGGTTCCTGCAGGTGGAATCGCAGTTCCACATCAGCCGTATAACATCGCAGCTGCAAAAATTCCACCACGTCGTCAGTGCACTGCCGCCTGCTGCAGCAGAAGAGGTCTCCGACATACTGGTTTCCTTCAGGACGAACCTCCCGGCAGCTCCCTACGACGAACTCAAGGCAGCGCTGCTCGACAGAACCGCTGCATCGGAACGAACACGAATTCAACAGTTGCTCTCAACTGCGGAGCTCGGCGACCGGAGGCCCACGCAGCTGCTTCGTCAGATGATGCAGCTCCTCGGTTCGCGCGCCCACGCAATGGACAATGCTGTGCTACGCGAGCTGTTTCTCCAACGCTTGCCGTCCAACGTGCAAATGGTGCTGGCCACCGCTTCCACTATGGATTTACCGTCACTCGCCGCACTCGCCGACAAAGCCATGGAAGTGGCGACGCAGCACTTGCAAGTCGCTGCCGTCAGCACTCCTTCTACACGACCCCCGTCGTCATGTGCTGCTTCTAATTTGACAACCGCTACCACCCTCGCCTTCCCACATCGACCACCTCTGTGACAGGCTCGAAGAAATAATCGTGGCAGCCACGTGACAAGACTATGCTCCACGCCGTTTGCGACACGTGGCCGATCCTCAACCCCCCACCGTGCCGGGGAACGTGATCGGAGTGAGTCTACAGGCCCAAGCTTGTGCTACTACCATCGCCGTTTTGGAGCCGAAGCCCGCCACTGCCTGTTGCCATGCGCTTGGACGGGAAACCCGCCGGCCGACCACTAGCAGCGACAGCGGTCAGGGCCTCGAGGAATGTCGCCTCTTCCACGTCGCCGATCACACCACAGGACAGAGATTTCTCATCGACACCGGAGCCCGGGTCAGCGTCCTTCCTGCAGCAAGGTCAGAGCGTACTTTGCCTGCCATTTTATACCTTCAAGCTGTAAATGGCACTCGCATTCCTGTGTACGCACAACGTTTCCCTCACGCTGAACCTGGGGCTTCGCAGACTGTTCCGGTGGGTGTTTTAGTCGCAGACGTCGGGTCCGCAATAATAGGGGCCGATTTTCTTGCCAGCATGGGCCTCCTCGTCGACCTCAAACACAAACGTCTCCTGGACTCAGCCACGAGCCTGTCTGTCCAAGGCATCGCTGCGGGCGCAACTACTGACGTGGCACCATCCTGCGCTGCAGTAGCCTCAGAACCGTTCGCCGCCTTGATAAATGAATTCCCATCCCTGACATCACCACCAGATTGGACTCAACCTGTGGCTCACGACATTCACACCATATAATAACATCCGGCCCACCTGTTTTCTGCCGTCCACGGCGCCTTGCCCCCGACAAGCTCAAAGTGGCCCGTGCTGAGTTCGAGCACATGTTGGAACTTGGCATAATTCGACCGTCATCCAGCAGTTGGGCATCCCCCCTCCACCTGGTCCCTAAAAAGTCAGATGACTGGAGACCATGCGGAGACTACCGGCTCCTGAACACCAAGACCGTCCCTGACCGGTACCCACTGCCCAACATCCAAGATTTCACGTCTGCTCTGCACGGTGCCACAATATTTTCCAAAATCGATCTTGTTTGTGCATACCACCAAATCCCCGTGGCTGAAGAAGACATCCCCAAAACAGCCATAACGACACCAGTTCGGGCTTTTCGAATTTCTGCGTATGCCATTCGGACTCCGAAATGCTGCGCAAACTTCACAGCGCTTCATTGACACAGTGACACGCGGACTACCGTTCGTGTTTGCCTACGTCGACGATTGCTTGTAGCGAGCTCGTCACTTCGAAGGCATGTGCAACACCTCCGCTTCTCTTTGACAGGCTGGCAGCCAACGGAATTGTCATCAACAGCGGGAAGAGTGAATTCAGAGTGCACGCTCTTGCATTCCTCGGCCATTATGTGGACACCAACGGCATCCGCCCACTTCCCGGCAAAGTGAATGCAATTGTAGAGTTTCCCAAGCGACATCGCTTACCAAGCTCCGCAGTTTCTTGGTCTGGTGAATTTTTACCGACGCTTCGTAAGAAACTGTGCCGCGCTACTGGAACCGCTCGAATCGTTTGCTTTGCGGCAAACAGCAGTCTGTCACACCACTAGCATGGGACAGTGCCGCGGAGGACGCCTTTCTTTCAATTAGGCGTGCCTTGGCCGAAGCTACCTCCTCGTTCACCCAAATCCGTACTCTCCATTGGCGCTCATGACCGACGCATCCAGCTCGGCGGTGGGAGCGGTTCTTCAACAAGAAGTTGATGGAGACTGGCAACCTCTTGCCTTCTTCTCTAGACGCATGAACCCCGCCCAAACCCGCTACAGTGTGTTCGGCCGCGAACTCCTCGCCATGTACCTGTCCGTGCGCCATTTCGCCACCTGCTCGAAGGCCGATCGTTCACCATCTACACCGATCACAAGCCCCTGACCTACTCCATCGGTCGTTCCGAGTCCATATACACTCCACGCGAGGTACGCCAGCTTTCCTTCATATCGGAGTTTACGACGGACATTCGACACATCAGCGGCTGTGATAAAGCCCCGGCGGACGCTCTCAGCCGCGTGGACGCCGTCACGCGCAGTCGTTCGAACAGCTCGACAGCCTCGTTTCCATTCAACCTCCGAGAGCTCGCAACAGCGCAAGAGAGCTGTCCGGACTTGACATATCTGCGCAACGCGACGACCTCTCTCAACTGGAGCCAGTGACCTTTCAGAGTGTACCCATTGTTTGTGATACCTCCACCTCAGGAGCACACCACGGCCATTTCTACCCGTCGCCTTTCGCAAGCAAGCCTTCAACTCATTGCACAATCTCGCCCACCCTGGAATTCGAGCAACGCAAAAGCTCATCGCGGCTCGATTCGTCTGGCCTCGCATGAACGCGGACGTTCGCGATTGGGTGCGCGCGTGTGCACCTTGCCAGCGTGCTAAAGTTCACCGCTACCCGGTACCGCCACCCCGCCGCTTCCTGCAACCTGATGAACGGTTCGCGGTGGTGCACGTTGACATTGTCGGACCGCTTCCACCTTGTCAAGGCCACCGGTATTTGTTGACATGCGTTGACCGCTTCACCCGGTGGCCCGAGGCAACGCCACTTGCTGACATTACAGCAGCCACAGTCGCCGAAGCGTTCGTCTCCACTTGGGTTGCACGGTTTGGCTGCCCGACAACAATACTCACTGACCGTGGCCGTCAGTTTGAATCATCGCTCTTCGCTCCTCGGAACGGCCCGTTTGAGAACAGCTGCTTACCACCCCCAAACAAACGGCCTCGTCGAACGCTTTCATAGGCACCTCAAAGCGGCATTGACAGCGCACGGGTCCCGAAACAAATGGGTCGAGACACTTCCCCTCACTCTTCTGGGCATCCGATCCGCATACAAAGAAGAGCTGTCGGGAGCCACAGCAGAGCTTGTTTATGGCACCACACTTCGCCTCCCCGGCGACTTTTTCGACGCCACAGCAACCCCAAGCGCTCCTACAGCCAGCGAATATGTGAGCCTGCTTCGCACAGCTTTCCGGAATCTTCGACCGCAGCCGACGCGTCCAACCCAGCCCGGGCAGATTACATCATGCCAGACTTGGAAAGAGCATCACACGTGTTTGTGCGGTACGGGCCTGTGCGTGCTTCGCTGCAGCCTCATTACCTCGGACCCTTCCCCGTGCTGGAGCGCCTCCCCTCGAACTTTGTGGTGGACATGAATGGATCGCGTGAGACTATAGCACTCGAGCGGCTGAAGCCAGCGTACACTGAAAATGCGGTCTCTTCTGTTTCGGCGTCTTGCCCCACTGGGCCCTGCTCCCCTCTGTCCCTTTGTCACTCAGCCCCATCCCGTCCTGCGCTCAGGGTTCACTGGGGCCCGCTTTGAGCCGGCAATTGTAATCGTTCGTCGCAGTGGCCTCCTCACTTGGGGGGAAGCTCTGCAGCGCATCCTCTTACGTCGCGCCCCGAAACCGGCGCCTGCGGCATCGCAAGGACACAAAATAAAAACTCTTGTTAAGCCCCGCCGCCGGTCGGGCGGCGCGGGGAAGAGGGGACAACTCGAACCGCGCTCCTTCTCTCCTATTTCTCCTCTTTCCCTTTCGCATCGCCCCGCGCCCTGCTCGCACTTTTGGGAAACAATAAACAGTTCCTAACCAGATGTTGTAGCTCTCGGTTCCTCCTGCGCGCGCTCTACAGACTAATAGCGCACCGTGCACCTGCCGTGTCGTCTCTGTCGTCTCTTCGGCGCCATACGGATGATTTTGTCCAAACGTATAATCCGCGTACAAGTGCTGACAACGCAGGGTCAATGAGCCTCCTAATCCCCGAAAGGATCGTGAGAGGTGGCGGTCCTCAACCTCTGAAGTCCTGCGCGGTCAAAGGGACACTGAAATTTTTGAAGTGCAGCTGTGTGCTCATCATTATGACCCTACCAAGGTTCAAGGATTGGTGGAATCATGGTGACCGCGTGGAGAGAGGGAAAATGGGGTGGACCTCAATCTGCTCATTTAATCCGGTGCTGGTGCACCGGAGAGCACCGTGCCTGTCCTCTGTGATCTGAATAATGTAAATACTTGTACAGTTTCCTTTCTACCATCAACGTATCCTGATGACCGCCCGGCAAGACGCCAACCCGTGTTCGCACCGGCCATGCAACCCGATTTCTAACAAAGTTTAGCGCAGCAACATGGGCATATATCTGAAGTGTGGTAGCCCGTAATTTGTAGTAATTCTTCTAATTTATTATTAGAAAACTGATTAGAACAAATGAGCGGAACCACTTTAAAACAAATTAACAGTATTTATGCTGTGATCGGGTTCTTTTAATATTAGTACCTACTAAAGACAAAAGTCAGCCCCCCCCCCCTCCTCTGCAGTTTTCTTCAAGCGACCGCCCTCCTAAAATGAGTGGCTGGATCCGCCCCTGCCGTGATGCTTCACACCGCTTCTCGATCGCTTCTCAGATTTCCCTGTTTCACCAACTTTTTGGCTTCCTCTTTCCTATCCAGCAAATAGTTTTCTTCTCTCTCCTATCTGTTTCGTCATTAGATGTAATGGCTCGTTCACACTGAGCATTCCGGCGACCGGAGAGCTGCAGAATCCAGTTCGGCGGCGGCGAGATTCGCCGAATCGGCCCTCTCCGCGTCGATCGCTCCCGGACCGATTTTTGCGGCAACCGCCGCCGGATCCGCTCGCCGTGGAACTTGAAAAAAATGGCGGCCAAGTCCGACACGCTCGTCACGTCGCAGTCGAAAAACATCCACATAGCGGAATTGCTAATCGAAATGGTGCGCAACTACCTCGTCCTTTACGACAAACGCCACCCGAAGCACAAGGACAGTTTACTGAAGGACGATTTGCGGAATAAAATTGGCAACGAGCTTGGATTGACTGGTATGAACGAGTACTGCTATCTATGTTGCTTTGTTTCTGATGTAGCGAGCACCAGTTTGAGCACGTCTGTTTCACTCTAACCTATTTGGCGCCGCGGTGAATTAGCATTCCTACACCCCACCATTCGTTTCCGATATGATCCCGTTGCACCCTTCCCAAACATAATTTTCAATATGTGGTGCCTCTTCCAAGTCTCTAAGGTGTGTTTCTGTAACCGCATAAACGCCTATCTGTTCTTTTTTTAACTGCTCCTCAATCTCTAACCATTTTGCCTTTTTTCTGCCACCCTGCATGTTTATGTAACTAATTGCAACACGCGCCTTCCCCCTTTTTCTTTTACCTTCTTTCTTCTTTTTCGCAATGCTACCTGTCAGAGAGTCTCGTTGTTTTCCCTGTTACTAGCTACCCCAGACTCCGAAGGGCCCGCGTGCCCCCCAAAAAAGCTACTGCGCGTCCTGCCAGTCGCCAGCCCAACTCATGACCAAGCCTCTTATCGAAGTGAATTCTGTCTCTTTGGAAACCGCCCCACCTGTCGACCTCCCCGTATATATCCACTACCTCGAAACCCTTCTCTCGACTAATTCGCCATATCTCTTTGTTTGCGTCGACAACCGCTTTGCAAGTTGCCGTTGCGCACTGGTACTTCCGGTACTGTGCATACTACAATTTGCACCTGGGGGACACGGCACGCATGTCATCGACCCTTTCACCAAGGTCGTCGATAGTCCTGACGATTCTTTATTCAACACGTCATTTAGCCCTCCCGCAATCAGCACGAGCATTTGTGAGCTTTAGCTGCGAGTTTTTTCACTCGCTTGCTTCATGACTGTCCCCAGCGTATGTCCTGGGAACGTCCCTATCGATACTCTGTTATCGTCTTTCACCCTTTCTTCGATTGCCTCTGCGCATCGGGCTAAATTTGAGTCACCGGCAATAATGACCTGCTCAGACATTCCTTCTGTAACATGCACCTGGCTGCTGGCTGGGTTTCTAGCGTGAGTCACGGCTGCCGCTTTGTCCCCCTCCCTCCCTCAAATCTACTACTCGGAAACTGCGCCCTGTGACCACTACAGTTGCTTTTGTCATGCCTGATGTTCCCTTTGCCTCTCCCCCACGGGGGGGGGGGGGGGGGGGTCGTCGCCCTAATGCTTCCACCGCCGCCACCTGCGTATTTTTTGTTCCCTTTGACGACCTTCGATAGGCCCTCCTCGGCTGACCTGAGCCTTTCTCCCATGGCTTTCTACTCTCGCTCTGTCGCCAACGCATTCTACGCATTCTCCAGCTGTGCCTGCCCTGGCTTGGCACAGGAACGCTCGAGGGTCACTACGGCCTACCGGAGACAGGGCCTGCCTGCCTCCACGCTTGAACACCTGCTCTTCCCGTCCCGTCCCCTGCCAGCCCTACGGAGCCTGGTGGAGTTCCTGGACGAGACGGGAATAGCCGCCTACAGATGAGCTGGGACCTTGCCGCTCCTGCCCTTGCTGCCGTCCTGCCTGCCATGGCGAACGAGACGCAACGACATCCTACACACTATTACCCTCTTTCATTTCCCCTTCCCCCTCCCCCAAGACGCTGCGCCGTGCTCCCGACAAGGCTGCAGAAATAAGCGTCTCTTCCTCCACACAACCACAAACAACATTCTCGAGCTCCGAGATTCTCGTCATGAGCCCACTCTCAACAGCCATCATGTTTTCCATTTTCTCCTCGAATTCACATTGTCTACACTTGGCGTCAGCTTCTTCTGCCTTCTCGTCCGCACAAACTTCCATCTTCCAACCTACCCCGCACCCTGAACACTTTACGGTCTTTTTGACCATGGCTAGATCTGTTCACCCACGGCCGCTCGAGCGGCCGTGGTTCACCGATGCCCACGTATTAGAAAACTGTCACAACTAACAACCACGGCGTACTAAATACACTGCCTTAAGTTGAAAGGAACCACAAAATCAATGAATACGCTACACTTCAAAGCACCTGTGCATGCAAGTGGTCGGCCTACGCGCGGACCTCAGCCACGTGGTGGCAGAAAAAAAAGGCAGAGACTGCTGCGCCGCGCGGTGCCCGAGCCGCTCCCACACAGAAACGGCTCCTGCACCGCACGGAAGTGACGTCATGCGTTTTCCGGTTAGGCGCGCCGTTTGAATATGTCATGAATTCGACGAGTCGGCAAGCGAATGCGTCCCCATCGGCCTCCCATCAGCCGGACTTGCTGCTACTGCGCTGCTGGTGGTCCTGTATACAGGCCCTTTGATATTCGATGTTTGATGACCGTCGCAGAATGGGCTCTATTTGCTATGATACGCTGCTTTAGGAATCAATGCACTTTCTCGGCGAACGCACGAGGGCACGCAAAATTCAGATGCAGATGGCTGCATCGGTTCCTCCGGCACCCGCGTCCAGAATGTTGATTTGCACGGTTTGTCAAGGCTGTGATGACAGGAAGACGCCCTGCTACAGACGTGGTCTCAGCACTGAGTCCCTGGGTGCCTATATTTCGCGAACGGCTCGTGGTGATGTACTATCGCGATGAAAAGAAACGCGAACAGAGTAAAGCGTGGCTTTCGGTACAGTCGAACTTCAACATGCTTTGACTATCGCTGGGCGAATCTGTGCTTTCGACCTCCGGCTCCGGCTGGCACTATCGCATTGCGTGTGTTCCGAGTGCAAGGCATGACTGGCAGATGATAACTATACAAATATGATGGACACGTTTCATAGATGCTATCATTTTTTTTAGCAGCTTGCAGTCACTGTTTCTCTTCGCCTCTTGTAGCACGCCGAATATGCAACACGAAAATTGTTATGTCGCTCAGTGTACCGTCACCGCCTCACGAAGTAATCGGCAGACTGATTCACTTCAAAATACTGCATGACGCGTCGCCGTGATGCTCTAGGCTTCACTGTACTCTAGGCGACAGCCGACTGCGTTATCCCACCTACCTACAAAACAGTGCCGCACAGTTTGTCTGCCTTGCTGAATACACGGCCGGTGACAGCACAGCATGATTTACCTAGCAACGGATGAACGACCGCTACGTGTTCACACTTTGCGAAAAACCTGCAGTGCAGGAGTAGCAGGAGCATTGGCCATCGGAGATCACAGGCTTAGTAAAAACACTTCGCAGCCGCACTGGGATTTCTTGTGCGCCTGGACGTTCACACGAACTGTGCAACATTTATTTCATCGTCAACCTTACCCTTCGCAACAAGCAAAATGAGGTACTCGGCTGCAAGGACACTCTCATCTTCGACGACACCACGTTTTGACATCGCAAACTAGAAAATGCAGTACTTCCAACAGCAACACAACAATCCGCACATCATAGTGAGAAACTTTTAGCAATGGGAGGCCCAGCTCGCCAGCTCTGACCCAGAGGTACAGCTTGCGCTTCTGGGTCACGTCAGGCAGGCAGCAGTAGCCAGTGGAGCCCTGGACTTGGGGCCCCACCCATCGAGCTCATGACCCCTTATCCCAACCCTTATGAAAAGTTGTACTACTACTACTACTACTACTTCCGCACATCGATTTTCTCGCGGCTGCCGTGTTTGCCACTGTTACATTTCGCAGCGCCCCCTGGAATTAAGGTGGTTGCGATACGTCATTAATTAACAAATGTACATTAACTAACTCGTCAAACTTTTTGTTTAATATTTTTATAGGTTCAACAGATTATAAAGTAATAATCGGTTCATTTGAGTCGTTTTAAGTTTATTTCAATGAGGTGACGTCACTTCCATGCGGTGCAGGAGCCAGTTCTGTGTGGAATCGTCTCGTGCACTGCGCGGCGCGCGAGACGCTGCCGAAAAAAAAACACTGTAGAAAGCAATACACGAAAAAAAAGCAGTGCAAAGTAATAAACCCAATCAAGCTTTACGCTAACGCCTTATATACTCAGAAAGCTACAGACAGAGGCAAGCTCAAATCATGCAAATACACTTGTCTGTCGCTGTCGTTCCGGAGCTCTCGAAAAACACGTCCTTCCTGCCTCGCTCCATCCCGAGCAGCCACGGACCGGTAGCGACGCAAGCGGTTGGAGTGTAAACATTTACAATATGCGTCGCCCTGGCGAGCTAGCTGAGAAACATTTAGTAGCACAGACCTCGCGGCACGTTCAAACGCATGCTCAACGTCATTCGACACTACCACGGCTTTTGCTCGATGTGCGTCGTTTTGTAGGTACTTTGGAACGCGCAAGATTAGCGAAGATCGGGACACCTCGCTGCACTGTGGCGCAGCGGGCGAGCAGCGATGCCACCGATTATTCTCCGCTGCGGTTTCAGCGATGTGATGTGTGCGGACGGGTACCTTCCCGAGAGTGTGCTGTCGAAAGGACGGAACCTGTCCAATGCGAAGTATGTCTATGACGTGGAAGAAGCTGTTTTTCGCAGAGACAGCGATTGTGACCTTTCGGCGAAGTGTCAAGCACCGTACGACGTAAACTTACAGGTAAGTGTGCTCAAATTGCGCTAGCGAAGCTCGACGCCGTATGCAGTGTGTTCGTTGTGCGCCCGCTTTGAAATAAAAACACAGCATATCTACGGGGTGAATGATGATGAGTGGGGCGAAGCTCCGCAGGAAATCATCGGTAAACCGTGAAACTCTTCCCTGAAATTCGCCCAGTACATCATATAAAGAATGTGAAACCCTTGTATATATTAAACATCAAACTTTTATTGTACTGTTGGTTTACATGGTCCCCTCATTATCACCGCTTTGTGATCGGTGAAATGCAGGGAAAGTGTCCGCTCCCGAGCGAAAAGAGAAAGCGCGCCAAGAGCGAGCGCGACTCCGAGCGAAAGAGAAAGCGTGCCAAGAGCGACCGCGTTCCCCGCTCGCCCTGTGAGAATTAACGGCAAGGCTAGAGAGAAGACACGACGCGCGTAGCGTTCCTCTTCGCGTTCCACGACGCGAGGTCGGTAGCATGCCCAACGAAAGCCAACGGAACGCGATCGTGCAAGTGCTCCGGCTTCGCATCGCCTCATGGTCCCATTTAGCCAAACATCTTGCTCAAGGGGTGCTTTGCGTTTTTCGTAGAAATAATTTCTTTATCATGTACATTAAGACGAAAAGTGGAAAGCTCACTAGAGTATATCGCCCGCAAAGTATGTCTTTTAGTGTGATTAAGTCAAGGAACACTACGATTCATTAAATAGCTGGCTACATACTGCTACTACTACTACTACTACTACTACTACAGAGGAGGGAACGACCCACACCCTAAGGAGCTTCGCCCCTAATTAGTGCCTCAGGTAGCACTGAGAACATTCGGCCCATTGAGTGACAGCTGTTTTGAGCGAGCATGTCACGTTTACGTAATCGGTAGTTACAGCTCTCGTACTATATTACAGTAGATGTTTCGCTACACGCTTTCCTTTACGGTGTTTTCAACGGCTTGCATGTGCCCACTAAATGCTCGTATCAGTCTTGAAAAAAATTTTGAAGCTGACGGTGAAGCGTGAAATAAATGTAAAAAGGCGGGTGTAAAGTGGAGATCAGTGGTCTTATCGAAAATACAACAAGTCGCAGCGGTCGTGCTTTAAAGGAGTACTGACACGATTTTGAAGTGCAGCAAAACGGACGTTTTTGTTTTCCTTGGCATGTAGTGTTAACGCTCTCCCCACACCGCATCCGGAAAACACGTATAAATATTTAAGTTTGATTTTAAAGTTTTCATCTCCTAGCATCTGCAAGGCAGCATCACCGCATGGAGAGCCCTATGACGTTTCAAGTCAGCTCAATTGGTTTGCGAAGTCTGGGTTCTGCATGCAGCCTAAATCACAGAAATTGCTGTCGGAGGCACTGAACGACAGTTCACTCATCATGAACCACGTTCGACTGACAGCAAAGGACAGCAGGTGCATATTTCGTGGGTTGCCGTCTGCCCGTGACGTCACGGGCAGACTTGACACGTCACTATGAAGCCGCCCTCTCTAAACCGAAACCGAAACTGCTGGTTGAAAGAAGCGGTATTAAAAATTTATGCAACAACCCGAAAAATTTTAAAATTCATGTCAGTACTCCTTTAAGACCCTCCATCGTCTGCAGACCGTTTGCAAACTTGCGATCGGCCGTCGTCTAAGCCCGGTACTTTAAAAAAATGCCTTTGAGGAACCTAGTGGTAATTGAATTCGTGGTGGTTCCGCGCTTGACATGCAGCGTGTGATCAGTAATGAAACATGCGTAGACAGCACGGTTTTCTAGCGGTCATGGTTTTGTAACCAGTCTAGAGCTGTGCACGTGACAGCGTCGGCTGACCGCCGACGCGGCCGACGGCTGCTGGCGCGCTCAGGCGTCGCTAGGCTCCGAATAGATCCTGCTGCATTTCGCGCCGGACTCGCATGTATTGGCCGCGAGATCGACCTATAGGTGACAGCAGCGTCGCCGCGTTAGTGTGGAGAGGCGGTCGGAGGCGCGTATAAAAATGCACACAGCGGCACTTCGTTGTGAGTAGTTTGAGCCGATTGTCGGCGAATAAAATGCGTTGATTGCTGCTTACTGTTGATGCACGAAGATAATCCAACGTTCCTATTACTAGTGAGAGAAGCGCAATCATCAGATGAAACAGATGCTCGCCCTGCATGACAGTCTGCGCTTACGCACTATATATATATTGTTGTTTCTCTGTACGTGTTTAGCTTGTGTTCTGTGTACTACGCACTGCTGTAGCACGGCTGAACTACTTAAGTGTTTACTTCACTTCTTGTTCATTTGTATACCAGCCCATATTCCTGTGCAATGAGTTCAATAGCATTGTTCACACGAATACGCATACGCAGGCAAGAGTTTAGCACAGAGCTTTCATCGATTGATTCGTGCACAACAGTGATGCAACAAAGGTCCGGTTATTTTGTTGAATAAGTGTCTTTTTTTTTTCAAAATAATAATGTCCGCTGCCTTCCATCAATTTATAACAACTCCACACAACGCTCAAGATAATGTGAAAAAAAAAGGATGAGGTTTTGCGTGAAATTATACGACATAAATGTAAGGCACGCCGTCGGGCTAAGAACACGAGTGGTTCTGCATAAATTTCGCCGCAAGTTCAAATTGCGCGCGGCATCACCGTTTTATCACTGCCGTGTCATTTCATTGCCCGTTTTTTTTAGGGACAGTTTGAGTACCGAAGTGTCAGACTTCACTCGATACACATATTTCGCTGTAGCGGGACCACGACCGTAAAATAAAGGACATCTTAAGCGCAACTAAAGCTCATCATGAACTACAGTGCCACAGTTATACACCTAACAACAACGCGAAAGTGCATGAGCCTCGTTTTTGCTTACCACGGAGTCGCTAAAACGCTGCATTCACGCACAGTTTAATGCTCCTCACGTTTGGGACTATGCCAAGCGCACTTTACGACGTGCTTGGACCAGAAAGCGGCATCAGCACTGAAATGATTCTGGCGAACGAAGGGTACGGCACCAATACACAGCCCTCTCGAAAGTCGCACTCACTGATCTTATTACAATGGCATGCAGCCGAGCAAGCCCATTTGCTTCCGTACACCATGTATACGTACGAGCAGTTAAAATCGCTCTAACATAACAAAACAACCGCCCTTTGAGAATGTGCAGGACGTACGCGCACATGCAAACACGGGGCTAGCAGACGACGCAGGGAGCAATGCACACTAGCTAGGCGCCCTTCAGGCAGTAGCCGCCAGGCGGCGACTCCGCTCGAGCTCGCGGCGAATAGGAACCTGCATAGAGTTAATATACTGACTCTAGAGGAAAAGCTCCCCATAGGGCCCATGCATTGAAAACCTATAACCGCGTGGGTTCCGCCATGGTGGAAAAAACGAACGTTGCCAGACCCTGAGACGCGCGCTATATTTGACGGTAGTCGTCAGTTTTAATCTACCAACCTAAGCCAGCTACGCACTGTTCAGGGAACATCAGCTGTGTTTTGATGCGTGAAGCCGTGCTTTGCGTAGCGTTGTCTGTGCAGCTGGCCGGATTTATAAAAGTTAACATTTCACCTCTTTGGGCATGATTTTTACTAGGCACGCACTACCAATAATGCACAACGAATTAGGTTTCTCCGTTGGCTGGCACAGGGGTCACTCGACAGATTCGCCGCTCGAAGCAAAGTGCGTAGGCCGTGGTCGCACGGTGCTTCGGCTTGCAATGACGAGACACCTGTATCCACGTTCTTGTTCAGATCATTGCTGCCGTACTTCAGCGCAGAGAGCCATAAAGGAGAAATAAAATCACAGCATATCCACGGGTGAATGATGATGAGTGGGGCGAAGCTACGGAGGGAATCATCTGTAAACCGTGAAACTCTTCCGTGAAATGCGCCCAGTACATAACATAAAGAGTGTGAAACATCGTGTATATATTAAACATCAAACTTTTATTGTACTGTTGGTTTACGTGGTCCCTTCATTATCACTTGTGATCGGTGAAATGCAAGGAAGAAGTCCGCTCCCGAGCGAAAGAGCGCCAAGAGCGACCGCATTCCCCGCTCGCCCTGTGCGAATTAAAGGCAAGGCTAGAGGGAAGACAGGACGCGCGTTCTACGACGCGAGGTCGGTAGCATGCCCAACGAAAGCCAACGGAACGCGATCGTGCAAGTGCTCCGGCTTCGCATCGCCTCATGGTTCCATTTAGCGTCCCAAAACCAAACATATTGCTCAAGGTGTGCCTTGCGTTTTTCGTAGAAATAATTTCTTTATCATGTACATTAAGACGAAAAGTTGAAAGCTCACTAGAGTGTATCGCCCGCAAAGTATGTCTTTTAGTGTGATTTAACTCTCGTACGGCAGGGTCCTCGCGCCGTACGACTACTACTACTACTACTACACTTTAAGAAAAACATCTGGCGTTCTTTCGTTCTGCTTTTACAAAACATCTGGCGTCTTTCGTTGGTTTATTTCATCAATCAACGGCGTTTTGAACAAAATTTTTATTGTTTAATCACGCACAGGAGAAATCTCACCAGGCACTACCTTGGAGGTAAACAATGGCTGCTAATGGCAATGAGAGACAAGAAGTCGGCTTTTAGCTAACACTTACACTTCTACTTCTACTAACGTTTCCTACTGGAACATGCCAATGGCTGCTAATGGGGAATGAGAGACAGAAGAATTCGGCTTTTAGTTAACGCGCACGCTGCGAATTTTTTATTGTTCAACAACGCACAGGAGAAATCTCCCACCGGCACCACCTTGGAGGTCAAAGCGTAAGACTTGTTACTCACTACTACGACCACGACGACTACGAGGGACGAACGGGTGCCGCCTTAAGGAGCTTCGCCCCTAAAATGTCGATTGCAGCATGCAGCGGCTAATGTGAGTGAGACGTCACCCGAAAGCTTCAGTCAAAACTAAAGATACACGGCACACGAAATTTTATCGCCGTTAAAAAGACTGAAAAGAACTTCGGTTGCGCCTGTTTGGTACCTAACTTTCAGTCTCATCTCTTGTTTCATCTCTTGTTTGCCGTCCGTCCTGGTTTGCACTGTAGTTTTCAGCTTGAAAGAAAAAATCACAGCATATCCGCATATCCACGGAGTGAATGATGATGAGTGGGCGAAGCTGCGGAGGTTCATCGGTAAACCGTGAATCTTCCGTGAATTCTGCCCAGTACATCATCACCGACGTGAGATCGGGCGCGTTTATACTAAAGGTTCGATGAGATTATGACGACTTGCAGCTCACTTAATTTACATGTACGCTGTGAATTTTCATTGTTTAGAAAACCATTGCTTTAGAAAACATCTGGCGTCTTTCGTTAAGCAGCTGGCGTCTTTTCGTTTTGCTTTAGAAACATCTGGCGTCTTTTCGTTTGCTTTTAGAAAACATCTGCGTCTTTCGTTGGTTTATTCATCAATCAACGGCGTTTTGAACAAAATTTTTATTGTTAATCAGCACAGGAGAAATCTCACCAGGCACTACCTTGGAGGTAAACATGGCTGCTAATGGGAATGAGAGACAGAAGAAGTCGGCTTTTAGACACTACACTTCTACTTCTACTAACGTTTCCTACTGGAACATGCCAATGCTGCTGATGGGGAATGAGAGACAGAAGAATTCGGCTTTTAGTTAACGCGCACGCTGCGAATTTTTTATTGTTCAACAGCGCACAGGAGAAATCTCCCACCGGCACCACCTTGGAGGTCAAGATCTGGTACTAGCGTTAAGACTGGTTGCGCACTACGACGGGGACGAACGGGTGCCGCTTTAAGGAGCTACACAGAGCCCCAGCCGACGTGGTCGAGCTGGCAGGCTCTGTGTAGCGCTGTTTGTTCCTGCGTGTTGAAGGAGGCACCTCGCGATCTCATGCGGTAACCCGGCGGCCTTCCGCGACGGAACTTCGCCAGTTTCTCGCAGGCTTTCGGTGAGGTTTTCCCTCTTTTTTGACGCTCTTTTCTTTTTCAGGATAGGCTAGCTTTAACCTCAGTTTTTCTAGGGTAGGCTAGCCAGTCCTGTGCGCTGCCGCCTCGTGGTCTCTACCGCGATGGCGGCCCCTCAGCAGCTTCGGCCGCTGACGTTCTACGGTCGTGTTCCTAAGGGCACGACCAACGTTGACATCTGCAAGGAGCTCGTGAAGCGGTTCTCGCCAAACGAGCTCAAGTGTGTTCGAGACTTTGGAGCCGGCAGATTTGAAGTTACCTTTGCGAACATGGCGGCAGTTGAGCGTTTCCTCGCCAAGTCTGTCGTCACGGTTCGTAATGTAGAAGTTAAGTTCGAGTACCGCGGTGTTCGGGTGAAGACCGTGCGCGTGTTGGGCTACCCAGCCGATGCCAGTGACTCCGCGCTCCTTAACGGGTTGGCGGCGTACGGCAAAGTGCTCGGTGTAGACTACGAGCACGTTCCGGATTTTAAGAGTGTCCTGACAGGCAACCGACGCGTACGTGTCGAGATGGCGCGACCTGTTCCCAACCTCCTTCCGGTGGGGAGCAGGATCGTCCAGTGCGAGTAACGGCGTCGTTCGCCTGTGTCGTAGGTGCTTTTTCCCGGGGCACCACGCAGCTGACTGCAAGGTCCCACAGTGCGAGCGTTGCGCTGAGTTCGGGCACGCCCGTTGCGAAGCAGTATGCAAACGCTGCGGTGAGGACCATGCTCTGTCTGCCTGCAAGGTGCGCACGTATTCGTCCGTCGCTGCGCGTGCTCCTGCTCGTGTTTCTTCTACACAGGTGACGAGCGGTGCAGCTGAAAGCCACGAGGCGCCTTCGAAGGGTCCCGAGGGCTCCCCCCTGCCAGAGAGGGAGCCAGTTGGTGCAGAGGCTCCCGGAGGGGGCGAGCAGGGTCGGAGGCCGGAGTTAGCTGAGGCTTCCGCCCCTTCCGCCGCCTTGCCGCCGCTGGTCACTCCGACGGACGTGCCTGCGGCCCCCTGCCGACGTGCCTGCAGTCCCTGCTGACGCGCCTGCAGCGAGGAGGACCGGGAGCAGGCCATGGATGCGGAGGCGTGGAGGGTGGCTCGAGGGAAGAAGAGCGCCGGGCGCGGTCCAGGGACTCTTCACACGAGCGGCGGCGGCGGCTGCGCGCGGCGGACCCGGTGACTTGGAGGAGGGCTTGCCTGGCGTGAAGCGCACCGCAGCGACGGATTGGACGCGGAGTCAACCCAGTCCCCGTCAAGGACTACCGTGGGTGAGAAGAGCTTCATCTTTCTGCCCCTTCTGGGTCTAGGCAGTTGTGGTGGTGATGTTTCACCATGTCTGACCGAGTGTACTCGTCCACACACAGAACTCCTCCTCTGACGAGGAGGGTTCTCATTAGCTTTCCACGTAGCTTTCAGTGGGGCTAGTATTCTCAGGTACTAGCCTTCCCCATTTCCCCCCCTTTTTTCTTGTTTTCTAGCTCTCCTAGTCCCTTCTTGTTCCTAGCCTTGTCCCCCCCTTTTTCTTTCATCATGGCTACTCCTTCTTTAACTATAGCTACTTTCAATTGTCGTGGGATTTCTCGAGCAGCTAACAGGCTGAGGTTATTCACTTAGCTCGGTCTCGAAAAATAGGCTCCTCGTTTTACAGGAAACATTCGTGTCTATACTTGGTCAGATTTACAACTTTGACAGACAGTTTGGCACCAAATCTACTGGAGTTATGGCGCGGCGCATTGTCGGGGGGGTCGCCATCATTTTGATGCCACGATTGCACCGGCTCTGTGCTGCGTCCGCCAGGGATTCGGAGGGCCGCGTTCTGTCAGTGGCTGACTCTGCTATTCGGATTGTAACATTTATGCTCCCACTCGAGAGAAGGAACAAAGGATTTCTTTCCCTCGTTAGATCCATTTGGGCTTGGCCCTTTCGAATTATTTTCTAGTCGGGGGCGATTTAAACTGTGTCCTCGAACAGTGGATCGCGTTTCCCTTAAGGAAACTCCAAAGTATAGAGACAGGAAAGGCGACTTAGAGCTGCGGGAGCTTGTTGATGAGCTCGGACTGGTCGATGCCTGGCGCACCCTTCGCCCTGTACAGTCAGGAATGACCTGGACAGGGAGGGGCAGCCGATCAAGGATCGACCGTTTTTGTCACGCCATCGCTCGTTCCTAGCATGCATTCCTCTTGGTTGTGTTCTTCCGCTTTGAGTGACCATTGCCTCCTTGCTTTAAGATTCGCCGATTCCAACCTCGTAGCACAGGGCAAGACCGTGGCGTCTGAACCCACGGCTCTTAAAATAAAGAAGCCGCTAAAGATGTTGCTGGACTTCTTTGCCGTTCGCTGCTAGATGGACAGGACTTAGGCGGCAGCGAATAGGATGCGGTGAAGGCCAGTGTCGCGGAGTGCTTTCGGGAGTGGGGCAAGCGGCGGGCACGCGAGGAGCGTGCTGAGATCAAAATCGTCTCAGACGCTATCCTCCTGCTCTCAAAGCCGCTGTCCGGTGGCCCCGGAGTAACCGCGGCCCTGACTTCGCTTCGCAAAGAACTTAGAGTCCTGCTTCAGCGACGCTGGGACCGCTTGCGAGCCACAGCGCGCGCTGAGCAGTGGGAAATGGAGGCATGGTGTAGCAGGAATGTTCTTCGTAGGCACCTAGCTCGAAAGAGAGCGGGTATGACCTCTCTCACAGATCCAAGTACTGGCCATCTTGTCAAAACGCAGGACGGAGTATTGGAGCTGGCGCGGCAGTTCTACAAGAACCTTTATGCCAAGCCACCTCTCCTTTCGTTAAGTCCTATGAACAGGTCGATATCTGCGACTCCCCACTTGTTGAGGAGGAGCTCCTTGCAGCCCTGAAATCTATGAAGCGCAATCGCAGCCCAGGCTCGGATGGCTTGACCGTTGAATTTTACATCAAGTTTTGGAAGGTTTTGGGGAAGCCTTTTACCACTCTTGTAAACAGGCTCCTCCGCGAGGGGACCCTGTCAGCAACTCAAAGGGAAGGGCTTATCACTCTCCTGTGCAAGGACGAGTCGAGACGCACTGACCTGAGAGCCTGGCGGCCCATCACCCTTCTGAACTGCGATTACAAGCTCATAGCTAAGTGCCTGTCCGTAAGACTCACTCCAGTGCTAAGCACGGTTTTGGGTCCGTACCAGGCATGTTGTGTTCCAGGGCGGTCCTGCCAGCTTCACGGCTTTGCTATCAGGGACCTGATCGAATGGGCGAATGCACGGAATCTCAGCGGCATTCTCTGCTCATTCGATCAAGAAAAGGCGTTTGATGTTATCAGTCACAGGTACCTTTTCAAGGTTTTAAGAGAGGCCGGCTTCAGCGGCCAGTTTATCAGTATGCTTAGGGCTCTATTCTCGTCCCAGCTCGGCTGTTTAATACAGGATCGCATCTCGGAGCCTTTCAGCGTGGGTCGTGGAGTTAGGCAGGGGGACCCGCTCTCACCTGTCCTCTATGTGCTCGCGTTTGAGCCGCTCCTGCAGAGGCTTTCCAGTGACACAGCATCGGTAGGTTTCCCCTTCCACCAGGTTCCCCTCCTGTCGCACTGTTCGCTTACGCAGATGACCTCTCCATTGTCGTCCCTGACGAGGCCACAGTTTGCACCGTCCTGGACGTCATGGAGGGGTACTGCTCGGCGAGCGGAGCCAGGATAAACAGGTCCAAGAGTGTAGTCATGTATTTGAACTCCGCTCCTTCCAGTCTGCGTCCTGTTCACGGCTTACCCGTGCAACAACGCCTACGTATTTTGGGTTTCCATTTCGAACCGGATGGCCTGACTACTGAAAACTGGAGGCTGGCTAAGCAAAAGCTGACCGACAGATTTCAGGAAATCAGTGCCTTGGGATGTCCATTGACGGCCAGGGTAACGATCATTCGATCGCTGCTCTTTTCTTTTCTGACCTATGTAACTTCCGTTATGCCGGTTGCAACCCGAACCAAGCTAGTCTTGGAGGGGCTCTTCTTTCGTTTCCTATGGAGTGGCTCATCTATGTATGTGGCACGTCCTGTGATCAGGTTGCCCAGGAATAAGGGAGGACTCGGAATTCCCGACCTGGGCATCGTGGCCACTGCGCTGCATGTCAGATGGACACGGGTAGCTCTCGAATCGGATATGCTCCTAACTCGAAGCTTTGCGTCGTTTTTCCTGAGCACACGACTGCGGCTGTTCTCGCCGGAGGCATTCTCTAACTCAGTGCCTCGGGCGGGAACTCCTTCACCCTTCTATGCGGGGCCGCCTCCACTCTGGCTCGTCTCCGTGAGGTCAACCCAGGGATAGAGCTAGATTCTGTCGAGCTCCATGATCTAGTCGACTTACTCACACCGGACCTCCCGGCCCACTGTGTGAGATATGACCTGTCCCGCCACAGTCCTAACTGGAAGCTCATCACTGCCAGTTTTCTGGATGCCAAGCGCTCTACATTCATGTACCGCCAGGCAAGAGGGTGCCTGCCCATAACATTCAGGCCCTTCACGAAAATCCCTACCAGAGGAAAGTGTCCGTTTTGTGGCATTAGGGAGGACTTGGTTCACATCTTCTCTCAGTGTGCACTCCCAGCAGCCCTCCTTCAAGGATAGCTAGCTTGTAACCCGGAGTTCCATTCGAAACCGTTCGGTTTTTGCATCCCCTGCCTGCGCAGGCGGTTACCCAGTACGTGCTTCTTCTCGTCGAGTGCTCTTACCAAGTTTGGGTGGCACGGTGCGCTGCCGTTTTCAATGGGAGGCAGCCTGGTCTTCGTGAAGTACTTGCAAAAGTGCGGAAGGAGATCTGGTTTGTTCTCCACCGAGAATGGCAGCGTTTGGGCGTTAAGAAGTTTCTCGAAACCTGGCACCGTCCAGCAGTCATCTTTAGTGAGTCAGGAGGGCAGATCACCATTAACTTTTAAAGATGGCTCTCTCTAAGGTACACCGATCTGGCCTAGCGTGCCAGTCACTTGTGTCTGCGGAACCAACAGCCCGAGCCGGTCTGGGTACATGCGACTTCTGTTGCTACACCGCGGTGATGACGGTCGAGGTTTCCGCTGTTGCTTACCCGGGCTCTGCATGCGCCCGGGTAATCCAGTCGCCTTTTGGGCTCCGCCCACGAGGTCCATGTCGGTCGTTTCCGTTCTGTGCTCGGCGACTCTGTTCGCTGCAACGAACGGCGGCCCCCTTGTCCGAGTAGGACACCGCTGGCTTTCGGCCACGCGGTACTCGCTGGGTACGTCTAGTCTGTGTGCGGCGACTAAGGTTGCCGCGCCAAACGGTAGCCCCTATGCGGTCGCAGTTCAGTGCGCGACGATTGGACTCGTCGAGCCGAACTGCGGCCCCCCCGTCCGGGTAGGACCCCGCCGGCTTCCGGCCGTGCGGTATTTCTCGGGAACCAGCGCTGGAGTTTCCGCGGTGTGGTCAGTGCCGCCCTGGCGGCCAAAGCGCGCATACTCCAGCCGCTCCCGCGGACGAGAGTGGCGACTGGTTGAGGCGAGGCGGGCGCGTATCGCCGAAGCAAAACTAAAGATGCTGGCGGTACTGCTGCGCATTCAAGTGCCACATATACGTAGAAATGAGGGAGGATGTATCCTTCTATGCTTTTCCTTCTAAAACATATGAATAAGAACGAATGCGGCGTTGCATCCCGGCAGTCAGGCGAGCACAGTATGTTCTGCTCTTGCTCTCCTGTCTTGGCGTCGGGCTGGTCTCTGAACCGAATTGCCCGTGTCGGCTAGATTTATTCGATAGTGGGGGCCACCAGTGGAAACCGGGCCAACAAGCACAATGTAATCGGTGTTTTGTCGTAAATAAACTTGCATATTATGCAGCATGCGGCATATGTAATAATCTTTACATCTGACCACCACCAAGCCTTCTGATGCCACCGCGTGCAGTGAATATGATACGATAGGCAGGTATATAGTTTACATTATTTGCAAACAGTTACGCAGAAGAAAAGCTGTCTGTCTACTAGATGCGTACGGGGCACGTTCGCTGAAGCCGCTGAGCTGTTATGAGAAATACGCACGCGATGGATGCCTGCGTTGAACTTCATTCGCGCTACAGACAAAGTTGTTGTCACGAACAAAGCAGCGGACTACTCGAAGCTTAGCTTTCTGGAGTCAGCCGATGCGGTAAAGCTCCTTTGTGCATTGGCTGCCGCCGCGAAGTGACATCGCAATTTATACTTCGCTAGAAAAGGGTCAAATGTCTTGGATTTTTACTCGCTGTTTAATTCGCCTAACGTACTGTGTTAGTTTTTTCGCTTGCCTTTGTCTGCTAAGTATAAACGTGTTTGATCAATATCGACAATTGCTGCCGTTTTACGTGCCAAACAAGGTATGATTATGAGGAACGCCGTAGTGTGGGAATCGGGATTAATTTGACCACTTGGGGTTTTTTAATGTGCACATAAATCTCAGTACGCGGGTGTTCTTTGTATTTCAACCCCATCGAAATGCGGACACCGTGGCCGGGAATCTATCCGCGTCCTCGAGCATAACAGCGCGACACCATACATGCTATGCTAGCACGGTGGTTTGCTTGATCAACGTCCGCATGCGTACACACCGCGGTGGGCATACATACCACGGCAGAAAACGTTGACGCACCTACCCCTTGCCTCTTATTTTTTTTTTTACTGTGGTAGTGGGCAGCTGGTATCGACGCAGCACGTACTTATCAATGCAGGCTTGTGAGCCTGCACTAGCTTGACACAAATCCCAGGACGCAACCAGAAAATGTTGACGACGGAGTCGTCACCACGGCACAGCACTGTCTGTTCGACGCCGTGTGCGCAAACGTAGTCTGCTTGCAGGGCTTCTCTCCGTTTTCCAGTGCTTTCCTGAGAAAGTAGCCTTCAGACAAAGTTATTTTTTCTAAACCACAGAGCAGTATTACTGGCGCAATGGCTGCTCGAGCTGTTCGCGCCAAAATGAAGCACGGGAACAGCGCACGCGCGTGCGCTCACCGCGGTACAGTACGGGCTGTGCGGCCGGTCGTCTGAGCGCGAGCGGCATGGCCTCCGAGATTAGCCGGCGGCGCGGAGGCCATGCGAGCGCTGAGTTATGTCGCGACTCCCCGCCAGGTGCCCTTTTTCGGCGCGCCACCTATCCAGCGCTGGTCTCCCGTAGCCCCATGGCCGAGTGGCCGAGTCTCTCTGGCGTGGGGCCGTGAGACTGGCTACGTCTGTTTGGCGCTTTGCGCCGAGCGGTAGCCCCTTGTCCGGGCAGGGACCGTCTTTCCGAAACAAATCTTCCCCTCTTCAACCCGCGGGGGGGGGGGGGGGGCGGTACCGGGATAGACGTACGGATGATGATGGGTTGATGAGTGTCGTAGAACTCTGGGACAAAGCGCCTCCGGGTGCCGCGTCTCCTCCCATCTGACAACGGTACCCCTAAAAATGGCTGTCACATGAAGTCGAGTGGTACGTGGCAACAGAAAACGCGCACAACGGGACACTACGGCAGCTACGAGATACACGACGTAACACGACGCGGAAACCGGCGCAATCAGCCGCAAGCGCACTCTCGAGTGTTGTTGTTGACATAGTGGCGCCATCTAGTAAGCAGCCTGCAAACCCCTTTCCGCGCACAGTAAAATGCATAAATAGCCGTCGTATTCTTTCGTAAAACTATTCAAAAAATTCGGCAGATCCTACGTACCGTGGGAGTCGATGTTATGCGAAGCATGCGGCGGGTACTGTGGCGTAACTTTTTTTACTGAGCGACACGTTACAAAATGACGCTAATATTTGTATAAATTTTATACACGCACATATATATGTTGATGAACCGCATATATGTTATATCCAGTTTACGGTGGGGTAACGCTGCCAATGGCAACGTGGGTATTACCAACACCAGAACCGTAAGCTGATATGTAGTGCCTATACGTGTCCCGAGAACGCACGTTTCACGAACCAGTGTGCATGTGTGCAGAAGTTCTTGACAGTTCTGGAACAAGGGCATCACCAGATCACTGAGCACCAGCAGCTGGTCATGACTTGATATCGGATCCGTCGTGATCGCGGAGACAGGGGTCCATGTGCAGCGAAGTGTGAGGTATAGTACCGCTGTTGGAAATCGGGGATGCCTCGGTCACTTTGTCGATAAATTATCTGTAGTAGAGCCGGCCACGTGTCGGAACCTGAAGTCACCCTTCGCGTTGGTGAGGTATAGGCCGTCGAGGCTGGTAGGCCTGTATAGTGCTACGTAGACCACATCAGTAGATGGTGTTTGTCGTATTCGTAGACTACCTGGCGTATGTGCCCTACGTACCTAGTCTACAAGCGGCTGTCAATCAATCTGGCATCATCCTCGTCAGCATGAGGCCAGCGCCCACCTCATAAGAACTGAAGAGACACCGCGTCGTTCTGGTGGACGAAGTGCACTGTATCGGTGCAGTGATGTGGATATCATATGTAACTTTCGTTAATGTATTCCTCCGGGGTCGAGCAATGCTTCAATATAGCTTGCTGAATCATAGGAATACAAACGTCATGTTTATTAGACTGCTATAAAAGCGGAGCCAACACTGGAACTACGGACGTTAATCTGATATGACGCCTGTATCGTAGGTGCATCATGTAGTGTTTATTTCTTTCTTGTAAAATTAGATAGCCAGCACCACAACCACAGTTGACGTTGCATCGATATTACGCCTGCGTAGGCTGTTTTTCCAAACCAGTTTATAGACCTGCCGTGGCTCAGTAGTAGAATACCTGATTGCCACGAAGAATGCTTGGGTTCGATTCCTGCTGGGATCCTAATTTTCATTCCTTCCATTTTGAGTCAACGCTGCCGATATTGGTTTTCCTTAACGCCCTAGCATTTAAGTAGTTACCAATGCCTGTTCTCGCCGTTCCTGGGTAGATATAAACTGTCAATCACCTGTGGCGCATACCCGTACACCGCGGCCCGTGGTAAACGGGTATGTGCCACACGTGTCTTGTGGAAAGGGTTTGAGGACGTACGCGACAGGATTTTAACGTTATTCATTTCATGACCCGCAATCCTATTCGTCAAATCCTCTTACCCTCCCATGCAAATTTGGTCTATGCCAAGTTAAGGAGGCGATCATGAGAGCACCCAGACGTAGGCGGCTAGATAGATAGATAGATAGATAGATAGATAGATAGATACGTAGATAGAAACGCTCAAAGTGCCAGAGGTTCGCTAAGAAATGCTTCGCATTTAATAAACACAAAACAATATCCGCGCGTTTTAAATGCGAAGCATTTCTTAGCGAACATCTGCGACTTTGAGCGTATCTATCTATCTATCTATCTATCTATCTATATCTATCTATCTATCTATCTATCTATCTATCTCTATCTATCTATCTATCTATCTAGCCGCCTACGACTTTGTGCTCTCCTGGCCGTTTCGTTAATCGGATGTATACCAAAATTGGTGTGTCATAACATGGCCTTATTACGAACATAAAGGACAGGTCATATCATGAAAATCATGACACGCATGTCATGAACAGCATGATTTACATTCCACGGCCTTTGGGCTCTTGCGGCCGTTCCGTTAATTTCATATATACCAAAATTGGTACGGCGTGACAAGAGTTCATGAGGAACATAATGACAGGTCCTAACATGCAAATCATGACGAGCATGTCATGTGCAGCACGATTTACATGACATGGTCTCGGGGCGCTCGCGGCCGTTTAAATGAAGGGATACATACGAAAACTGGTATGACGAGACATTTCTGTATGACGAACATAACTGACACGTGGTAACATAAAAATCATGATATGCATGTCATGTATGACATGATTTACATGCCACGCTCATGGCGCACTCGCGGCCGTTTCGCTAGATTGATATACACCAAAATTGGTACTGTGCGATGTGACTTTATGAAGAACATGAATAACAGGTGGTAGCATGAAAACCATGACATCCATGACATGTACGTCATGATTTACATGCCACGCTCATGGTGCATTCGCGTCCGTTTCGCTTGCGTGATATACACCAAAATTGGTTTTACGCGACACGACAGTATGACGACCGTAAGTGAGACGTGGTAGCATGAAAATCATGACATGCAAGTCATGTACGACCTGATTTACATGCCACACTCATGATGTGCTAGCGGCAGTTTCAGTGGATTGATATACACCAAAATTGGTATTGCGCGAAGCGACTGTATGACGAAGGTAAATGAGACGTGGTATCATGAAAATCATGACATGCGCGACATGATTTACATGTCATGCTCATGACGCACTCGTGGCCGTTTCGCTAGGTTGATATGCACCAAAATTGGTATTGCGCGATGTGACTGTATGAAGAACATGAATAACAGGTGGTAACATGAAAACTATGACATGCATGCCATGTATGTCATGACTTACATGCCACGCTCATGGGGCATTTGCGTCCGTTTCGCTTGCTTGACATACACCAAAATTGGTATTGCGCGACGCGACTGCATGACGAACGTAAATGAGAGGTGGTAACATGGAAATTATGACATGCAGGTTATGTATGTCATGATTTACATGCCGCGCTCGTTGTGCATTCCCGGCCGTTTCGCTAGCTTGGTATACACCAAAATTGGTATTGCGCGACGCCACTGTATGACGAACGTAAATGAAAGGTGGTAACATGATAATCATGACATGCATGAAATGTACGACATGATTTACATGCCATGCTCATGGCGCACTCGTGGCCGTTTCGCTAGGTTGATATGCACCAAAATTGGTATTGCGCGATGTGACTGTATGAAGAACATGAATAACAGGTGGTAACATGAAAACTATGACGTGCATGCCATGTATGTCATGACCAGGCTGGGGAGTATCGCGATACAAGAGCATCGCGATAGTATTTCAGAGATACTTTTGAGTATCTGTATTTCTGTATCGAGATACATTTGAAAAATGTATTTGTATCTCAGTAGTGAAATACATTTACGATGTATCGCCTGTATCGCGATACTATGCTGGACACGGGTATCTCGTTACATTGTTTTTTTTTTGTCGGAAATGAGTTAAGGCGTGTTTCCAATGGGGGAATGGCGTTTTTTTTTTCTTTTTTGTGCCAAGACAAGCAAAGACGCGCCACCGGTCGCCGACAGATAGGGCGGCGATGGTTTCCGCTCATGCACAGAATGGTCCATGTGGTAAAGCGCGCGACGCCGCAGACGGCAGAATCGCGGGGGCAGTATTGTCGGCATCTGCCGACGAAAGTCGCTGTCTCTCAAGGTCAGTGCAGCACGCCTAATTTTTTTCGGGTGGCAAACCATTACTTCGCGACCCCCCGCGCGGATACCGCCTTGGAACAGGCTTTGCAATGCTTCGCGTGTGTTCAGTTCTCAAAGCGGCGGCACTTCCAAAAGCAGTTCCAGTAGTCGCGGCGGAAGAGACTAGAAGTGGCTATCTTTGACGCGCTTTCAGCCACCTCTCCAATGTCAGGGTGCGTTCCTAATGATTACATGCGTGAAACGGTCTTTTGTGGTAGCAGGCTCCCTCACCGCCGGAGCCGACTTCGCCTGTTGCGGCTTTCTGAAATAGGTGCTGGTAGCGTCGGTGGTGGCGGGTGAAAGCTTCATTGAAGCCGACAGGGACAGACGGCTGAGGATTCCGAAAATGGGGACAGACTTCGGATTCTCAACGGTCAGAACAACCCAAGTGAGGGGGGGCGAGTGTTTCGGTATCTAGATGACCCGAGAAGAGATATCGCCACGCTGCAGGGCAATCCGGCTATGAAGGCGACATTATTCACTGTAACACGAATTTGTGCTCGCCTTCAGAGGTAGACATGACTTTTTTTCTTTCGTGAGTCTTGTGCTGAGGCTTGAACCGACGCTGTTAGAAGACAGGCCTATTGAGATGCTCACACAGCAACCTTCTCAGTAAAGCAGATCTTATGTGCGAAGTAAATGCATACTTTTTCTCAATTCACTGGTTTTCATTAGTGATTCGAGTGATTTGCTTAAAGTGTGCTATTTCTAGCAAAGCTTAGTTTGTTCGCTAAGTATGTCGATTTCGGGTCCAATCCTTGTTACTGTTGTTGTGAAATAGTGTATTTTTATTGCAATTGATACTTGTACTTATGTCTTTATTGCTAATTATGTACTTTGTCCACCCCCTCCCCTGCAATGTCTAATGGCGCTGAGGGTACTGTAATGATGAATAATGAACTGAACGTTTCAGATGCGCTGTAACTTTAATTAAAACATTATGCTGCACTAATAAGTGTCTTTGCGTAGTATAAGCATCCTTCAAATAAAAAAAAGTATTCCAGTACCTGTATCGCTGTAGCTGTATTCCGGAATACTTTTTCGTCTTATTGCAAAAGTATCTTTGAAATATCCCGTTACGTTAAAAGCAAATGTATCTCAGTATCTGTATTTTAGGCTTCCAGTTCATGTATTTCGATATTTGTATTCCGGGATACTTTTCTGAGTATCTCTGCCCAGCCCTGGTCATGACTTACATGCCACGCTCATGGTGCATTCGCGGCCGTTTCGATAGCTTGATATACACCAAAATTGGTATTGCGCGATGTGACTGTATTACGAACATAAATGAGAGGTCTCAGCATGCGAATCATGTTATGCATGTCATGTACGGTATGATTTACATGCCACTGTCATGGTGCGCTTCCGGCAGTTTTGTTAACGTGATATATACCAAAATTGGTATGGCATGGCACGAGTGCGTGATGAACATAAACGACAGGTCATGCATTTATATACCAGAATATGCGTTTCATTGGCATGGTGTACTCTAGATTGTGCATGCATGCGCACGTGCATGGCAAAGATGCGATATAGGTGGACTAGATGCCATGGCATGAATGATTTCATTTGGCTCAAAGACAAAGAAGGCGATGTGTGCAGCTCTTTGCTGACTGCTTCGCATTACATCGATTCCCACAGTGCGTGGGATCTGCCGAATTTTTTAATTGTGCAAGTGCTTTTTTGGGATTGACATGTGATGGCAAGAATGACAACGTTCCAAGATGTCAGCGTTCTTGTGGTTAGTGGTCTCGCGGCCCAATATTTCCTCTAGAGTCAGTATATTAACTCTATGGGAACCTGCTCCGCGGGCTGTTTCGTTGGTTCCCGACAGGTGGCGCAGCGCGTTCTTCGCTTTACTGCGCATGCGATCCTCGAGATGCGATCGCACCATAAACGTTGATCGCGCCGACCGTTGGAGCCGGCTGGTCTCGACTGTAGCGGAGAACTGTAGCTTTACCACCAACGTTGGGCTCGTAGCTCGACTGTAGCCAGCGCCTCCTCTAGAAAGATGCCTGCGACGTCGCACGGTTTCTCATGGGGACGGGAGGTTCCTCGTAGTTCGGTGCTTTTTCCGCAAGGAGCGCTCGCAGCTGACACTACTACTTCCGCTGGATTCGGAAGTGACGCCATCGCCGCCGGCGGCACGACCACTTGGCCGCTTTGGCAAGCATTGCCTCCGGGATGGACATAGGCAGTGCTTTAATCTCAGAGGCTGCAAGGTTTAAAGCGACCGCCACAGCGAGCGCTCGCAGCCGACACTGTTTGGGGGAGCGGAGGAGGAGAGAACAGGAGAGGGCCGGGAACCAGCTCTTCGGCTCACGTCGCAGGCATCTTTCTAGAGGAGGCATTGCTGTAGCGGAGACCGATTTGCCCCTGGCATAGCATAGCCGGCTCGACGTGACGAAACGAAACGTCCGCGCGCGCGTCGGGAATCTGGTGTATCCAGACGACGGACCGACCCGCGGGCGGCTGAGTCACGTAAGAACGCGAGTGGCCCGTCCGCTTGCGCCATACACACGCGCAGTCCGAAACGGGAGGAATAAAGCCCGGACCGATTGCAGTTCCAACTAGAGCACTGCACGGGCCGACTTTTCCGGCCCGGGCCCGGCCCGGCCCGAAAACGCCATGCTCCGGCCCGCCCGAGCCCGGCCGGTGTTCGTAAATGTGGCCCGTACCCGGCCCGGGCCCGAAAGGTTTGGGCCCGGCCCGGCCCGGCCCGGCCCGGCCCGACCCGTTTCAGCTAGTTATGCCTTGAGCATAAAGGAGGCACTGTCCAACCTTCGGTTATTGTGAAGATACCTGCCGACAAGATATTTTCTAGAGATTGTTTTAGGAACTTCTTTCAGTGTCACAACTTTCACCGGTACTGTGTATACTTTCGGTGAATTACGCGCGTAACACTCTTGCGAAATGATTGCAGGGCAATATAAAATATAATGTAGTCATAGCTGGCTCTTTCATGTACGCACGCAGTGCGTACATGAAATCTCATTTTTGCATTTCAAAGAACAACTACAAAATATAATACCTGCATAAAGTGGAGAAAAAAGCATAGCAGACATTTTTAAATTGTGTCTACATCAACTGCAAACGAGCTAGGGCTGTTGAGTAAAAGTAGCAAGTCTCCTGCAAACCTCATCTATTGCACAATACAATGGGGAAAAAAACGTGCTCTATCTGCTTCTGGGAGGAATACGCCAGGCTGGTTAGCGTTACATAAATTAAAGCTGTCGAGTTGACTCCTCGGTAGGCAACTGCACCCAACCTACACTACGTTTCGTGTTCAAACAACAAGGTTCTTTGTCCCACCCTTCTTCCCCGAGTCACCGCCACCGTCACCGCGACTCAGGAAAACGAGTGTCTCTATGGTCTGGCGCATCGCCACTAGTAATGGGAAAATCAACAACGGCGTTTGCCCTGGGATAAGAGTCGCTCCGCATCTTGCACTTAAAATGCACGAAAAACAGCTCCTGAGATTATTGACTCACAAGTCGCGTTGGCCAGTCTACGGGCATGCGAGCGTAGCTGCATACTCGAAATGTTTCCCTGGATACAAACGCGCACATCTTATACACACTAATCTAGGCAGTTTACCGTTGTTTTCCTTACACGGTACCCAAGAACGTCTTTCACTCACTATAATGGCGGAAACTTATATTAGGCGTTTCTTGAAATCCCATGTAGCATACCGATTGAGCAAAATTGTAGACGTCTTGTACTGTGCAATTTCTATGCACGCCAATGCACTCCAGGTGGTTTAAATTACCCGGAGCCCTCAACGACGGCGTCTCATATAGCCTGGGTCGCTTCGGGAAGTTAAACCCCACAAAACAACAAAAAAATCACAGCATATCCACGGAGTGAATGATGATGAGTGGGCGAAGCTGCGGAGGTTCATCGGTAAACCGTGAATCTTCCGTGAATTCTGCCAGGACATCATCACCGACGTGAGATCGGGCGCGTTTATACTAAAGGTTCGATGGGTTATGACGACTTGCAGCGCACTTTAATTTTACATGTACGCTGTGAATTTTCATTGTTTAGAAAACCATTGCTTAGAAAACATCTGGCGTCTTTCGTTAAGCAGCTGGCGTTTTTTCGTTTTGCTTTAGAAACATCTGGCGTTCTTTCGTTTTGCTTTTACAAAACATCTGGCGTCTTTTGTTGGTTTATTTCATCAATCAACGGCGTTTTGAACAAAATTTTTATTGTTTAATCACGCACAGGAGAAATCTCACCAGGCACTACCTTGGAGGTAAAGAATGGCTGCTAATGGGAATCAGAGACAGAAGAAGTCGGCTTTTAGCTAACGCTGCGAATTTTTTATTGTTCAACAACGCACAGGAAAAATCTCCCACCGGCACCACCTTGCAGGTCAAAGCGTAAGACTGGTTACATACTACGCTACGAGGGACGAACGGGTGCCGCTATAAGGAGCTTCGCCCCTAAAACAAAGCTACACAACGTACACACGCAATTATACCTATACGTATGAGACCCGGGCCTAATACGGGCCTGGCTCAGGCCCGAGCCCGACCCGAGCCCGAAGACCAAGGGCCCGAGCCCGGCCCGGGCCCGATCCAAGAACCCCTTACCCGGCCCGGCCCGGCCCGGGGCCGGGCCGGCCCGGGCCCGTGCAGTGCTCTAGTTCCAACCGCAAGCGATGCTGCGCGCGCGTCTCGAAAGAGAAACCGCAAGTTCTAAGAGCCGCCGGCGCACTCGGCTGCCGAAAAAAGAAGGAAAAAAACCTGTCTTGTTGACACCCCACCCCTCCGAGCACGCGGCCCGCAGGCGAGGAGGGGGACGGACGGTTCGTGAGCGGCGGAGCGTGACGCACTTCATGTCGCCGCCGACAGGCGGCGCGGCTCACAGCGTCACGCGCGCGCCCTCTCCTAGGGTGGGGACAACCGCGTCGTCTGCTACGGCGGTACGCCATATTTGAGCCCACTCCTCCCGTCGCGTTTTGCTAGCTCGTATTGAAACTTAGCAGGCTGTCTCGTACAGATAGCGCTTATCTCGCCCGGCGCAACCTGCAAGGAAGAATGAAACCAGGAGGATGATAAGGTGAATTAATGAAATCTTTTGCTCCTTGAGGGCGCAATGTGTGGGCTCTTGAAAATGGTCAAATCCTTGGCGCCACTGGTTTAATAACAGACGTTACACAGACAAAAAAAAGGAAAGAAACGGTGCCGCGGTATGGAATTTCTCACTGTGTTTTGATACCCAATGCAGATGCATAGTTTGCACGTAAGCTGGCCACTTTAACGAAGTATGAAATGGTTTCGTAACGTTCATACCATCACCGATAACGTTTATTAGACGTCCAGCGTGGGTGCGAGAAAAATTCTCCATCGGACGTCCAACGTTAGTGCGAGAGATATTCTCGAGAAAGTAAGTTTTGTCAGAGGAGCATACTTTCGCAAAATGCGTGTCTCTCATCGAGTGAAGACATTTTTTTATTATATGTAGTGTGAAGAGCAAATGGACAACTCAAAAAACAAAATGCACATAGGAGCTTTAATGGTGCACTTTAATCAATATTGAGAATTATTGAGAAAAATACAAGTTAAGTGAACGATATGAACGTCGGCACATATACATATTTACAAATCCATTCATGGCAAGTTCACCCAGCACACGTCTTGCTTGTATGTCCGTTAACTTTTTTTCTTCCATTTGTCGTAGATGAATTCGAAGCCGCATTCGGGCGTAAGCAGAGTATAACAGCTTTCGAATGGTTTCATTGTGAACCTGGCAGGTTTCAACATTAAACTGCACCATACGACTTAGGTAAGCTACAACAGCCTGCACCGGAGATTTTATGCTGAGAAGGTTTCCGTCATTCTGTGATGCCCTTGAAATGCTCCTCGCACGATTTAAGCACACTAATCACTTGAGGACTGGCGTAATGCAGGTTGTCGCCATTGCGTATATACTCCTTCAGCCTTGTAAGATAAGAATGTTCCGTGTCACTGGAACGAGCAAAGCAGATTTACACTGCTCGCAGTTATTTATGGCTTTGAGTACACCTTTCATGAGGAACCCGGCAATATGGAACACGATACTACATTCAGTTGATGTCAGTGCTTCAATGAAGACAATCTCCGAGTCATCGATTTCCTGTGTTTCGGCTTCAGCGGGGTGGTTTTCATAGCAGTTGTCTTCGAAATGAGCCTGCACAAACAAATATTTACGCAGGTGTCCAGTATATATGCAGTACAAACGGAGATAAATAAGCCCTTTTATGAGATATATAGACGAGCTCTGGCAATGTTTCAGCGACACTAAAGAATTGCACATCTGTTCAGCTCCTAAAGAATGGTTGGCACGTAAGGGAAACAGCTTACGCTGTACAGTAATGCACTAACCTTGTAAATCCCGAATAAAAACAGCAGAGAAACAACATAACTCACAAGTGCGAGTAACTGCTTCTTGACATCGTCAAACAGGCTTAGAACATAAAAAAGTTTTTAGGAAACTACTCGCACGTTCTGACGCAATTAACTTCCATGCGTTTGCTGCATTGATCATTAAAAAAATAATCAAGAGGGCTCTAAGCAAACAGATTACAAGGAGCAGCATAAATTCCAAGCGCTGCTACAACACTAGCTTTCACATATTTAAAATGCCCGTCGGATTTCCCCAATAGCCTCGGCACAGAAATACAAAATGCCTACCACACTTGTCAGTTATGAGACTCTGCATGACGAATTTAAAATATTCACAGCAGCATGCTAGGCTGCATCCTGTCTAGGAACATTAACGCAACTTATATCACACTTATTAGGTTTATACCCGCAACGACAGGCATAACCAGAAGTAATCGCAATTGTTCAAATAATGACTGTACTTACACTGCATATACGCGAAGAGTTTGCAGGATGCCATTTGTCCCGCTTTATCTTCACCGTCCAGAGGAGCCTTCTTTTAGGGTCTCTAGGGAATGAAAACATCCTCCAGCCATTTATTGCGTGGTTTGTGCACAGTGGCACGCAGCACCCAGGCATCTTGCCAGTTTTGCGGTCCGTAGAAAGCTGGGAGCGTGCGAACGCGGCACCTCGCACGTGCAACGGCCTCCGGGGAAGTGGAGTGGGCTCAAATATGGCAGCCGTACTCGCGGAGGCGGCATTCACCCCGCAAAGAAAGGCACCACCCTCCAACGGAGGGGGAGCGCGGTCATTGAGGCACCCTACGTCACCTGAAACTTTCCGGCGGGTTGCAGGGCGCGGATAGCGCGCGTTGTTGTTTTGCGCGCAAGAAAAGTCAATCTTACGGTGCGCAACTCACGGAAGTTCTTTTGATGCAAGTTTTCTGTGTGTTGTGAAATAAGTTACTGTCGTTGTGACTGATTTACGGAGGGCGAGCGATGTTTTAAGCGGCTATTGCATAAATGAATGCTCCTCCACGCAGCCGCTGCAATAACAGGGTGTGTAGTTGGGGGCGTTCGGTTTTTTTTTTTTTTTGTCCTGCTGATCGATACGATTTTCAATGCACTTTCGCCACTGTAGCTGTCATAGCGACTTCACTCCCGCCTTTCGAGCCCCACTATGCCGAATATAAACAACGCCTCATTTAAAAATTTTTTCGGGCGTATATATGATGTAGCTGGTCTGTGTAACTAACCCACTTAATGTTCTTTTTTTTCGCGAATCAATAATGGGCGGAATCGCTCGGCTTCGTAATAAATGTATCCGCACCGTACGCTTAAAAATTTTTTTTATTTACAGACGTAGATCGTACAAGGTTACCAAAACTGCAGTTGGACTCGTATACCCAATAAAAAATATTTATACATAGTTAATATGAGTACATAACAAGTAACATGTATCACGTGCGTACACATTTTTATTGCACCTTGGAATTGCACCAGCGCGGATAAAACAGGACACGAAGAAACACTCGACAGTGTCACGCACTGACATACTGATTTTATGTACACAAAACCCTGCCTATGTATGCGCAAATGTTTGCCATATCACAATATGAATTATCAATGCCGAAAATGTCACTCGTGGTCGAACAATAAACAGATGCAACAAACGTGTATGAACATCTGCTAGTCGACTACGAAAATGAAAAATAAAGGACAGCAAGAAACGCCGGCGATGTTTGCAGTCGACAGCCGACGACAACGTCGACCTACCAGCAACTGAGGCATCCCAAAGACAGCCCAATCACTTTGACCTCCCCCGCTTCCTAATGAGAGCTACTTCAGCCCCCCTCTACATCTCCTTTTTCTGTACGTCACTATCCAGCCCGTTTCATCCGCCAGTATAGTTCTGTGCTTAGGACTTCGATAGCGAAACAAGCAGCGACGTACCAGCATTCTTTATTATTTTTAACACGAAAGTGTTTTATGCCGGGGTCCACCAAGTACATCCGTCACGGATATGACGTTGATAAAATGGACACCAACGGGTTAGAAAGAAAAAAAACCAAGAAAAAGATACCGCGCTGGGAATCGAACCCACGACGTTGCGGCCGCGACGGCAAGCGCCCGACGCGCTACCCACTAAGCCATCTCGGGAGATGCTAGGCACGGCGCGAACGCGCCTTATATCTTTCACACATTCTCTTTCGCGGCGGGCGGAGCGGGGCGGTGCCGCCGTCTGTGAGAGGTGAAAAGAAGTAATACTTCACGATCGACACTTACTAGCGCTTACCCGAGATTGCACGCGATCTGAGGTCATGGTTAAAGCGTCTCGATACCAGAGAGGTAGGGTGGCCGCGCTGGCGTCGCCGAGGCACCCTTGACGCAGTTACGTTCTTTGCCTTTGGCTTCGTGTTAGCGTGCGTCGGCTCATCGGAGTAGTGCATCTTCCACGTGCACCAACGGGATTTCTCCGCTGCTGCAATATGCGTGCAGAAAGGACGCGATTTCGACGGGCGAATGTCGTGCCTGGTGGAGAGAGAGCAGCGCCTGCGAGACAGAGGCCAGCGGGACGCACGCGTTTGCGGCTCAGGCTACGAACCTCTACCTCCCGCGTTGCTGAAGCGCAGTGCGTGTTATGTATGCATGAGCACAGGCGTCGGCTACCCATTACTAGAAAGCGCTCACCGTGCTGTTTCTCTCCTTAATTGACGACGCTTTGAAGAAGTGCATACCGAGTACCAGTGTTGATTATGAGCTTGTTGATATCATCCTTTCGCGGGATTCACGATTCGCTGTGTCCAAATATATGTTCACACCGTCAGCTACCACAACAGTTTAATCATGATCATGGGCGTTAGTCGTCGCGATAGAGACATGCTGTCAACATGGGTGCATCCACGTCAAACGGTGCTATAGCTGCCAAACACGAATAGACGTTGTACAAGCTCTGATATATCATTACACAATAAGCACTACTTCTGTGAAGACATGTTTCACTTTCGTGTTATACCGATTCCTATGACGGAGGGATCAGCCATGTTTTTTTTTAGAAGTACCCCTAACCCCCCCCCCCCCCCCTTTTTTTACTAAAGCACGAGTATGGTTTGTTGTCACCACCCTCGCGCGTTTTCTTGCTTTTATTGCTTTCACACTTGACTCTGCGGTCACTCCTAGCTTCGTTGGGTCCAGCTGTTTTTTGTTGTCAAACGTAAAGTCCCTAGATTTTCCTTTTTACTTAAGTACCGACAACTGCCTCCTTTCACGGCCCTCTCTCACGCGCAGCTGGCGTCCGACGCCATTTTCTTCCTAACTTGGAAGATTTACAAAGCCATGTGCGTCCAAGTACATTAGCCACGCATCTTTCAGCGGACAATATGCTACCGCGACGCGCCTTTCTCCTCCCGTCAACCCCGTCATTAGTGAATGGGGGACGCGTTTCACCAGGTGCTGGAAAAGAGTTAGGAAGAACATGGCTACCGAAAACGAGCGTTAGCCAATGAGATTCGTCGCCGGCGCTTCAATGGTTGTCGGTACTTAAGAAAGAACAGGGAAAAATCTAGGGACTTTAGTCAAACGCAGCCCCAGAAATTTCTCTGCACGTACGCTGCATGCTCTATGTGCACGACCGCCTGAGGCTGTAAAAAAGCGCGTCCCTCCCGTCCAGATGCAGCGGCGGGCCGTCTTTGAGACAGTTGCGATTTGCGGATAGACACAGATGCCGATCCTTCAGAAAAACAAGCATATATAAGTGCAGTAAAGCGGCACGCGGGGTGCCGACAAAGGTCCTTCAAGCGAATGAACGGAGTGAACATGCGCTGCAGGGCACGCACAAATGGAAACAGTAGCTTCAACTACTTGGATCAGTTAAAAAAAAAAGAATAAAATGCTCGACTCCCTCCCCTCCTCATTTTTTTTTGTGATCTCTTTTTGTGTCATTGTGGTGGCCCTCTCCTGGCCACCAACCCCGCGTTTGTTGATACCCCCGCAACTACAGTGTAACCAGCCTAACCCCCACCGACCAAGGGGACGCGCTCCACACCCCGCAAGAGTTTTCAGGAGAAACTGGCGGCAGCGCCCCTGGCGGGCGCTCAAGCTGTCGACGCGGAGAGGGCCGTGGCGGCGCGGCGCAGGAATACGGCAGTGAGCCCACTGCCCCATTCTAGTACGGCCCAGCTACGGACTCCCCCAACCGAAGTGGAGGGTCACGTGACGGTGAGGCCGCGGGCCAAAAGAGCGGTTTGGCCCGTCGTCTGGTTGCACCCTCCGAGCGGCGGGGCCCGCGGCGATCGAGCGGCCGCAGGACGCTCGGAGTGGCTTCGTTTCACATGCACCGCTTCTGCGCGCCTCTGATGGTTGTGGGAAGCGCCCGTTATCCGCGGGTTTCCTTTCTCCGGGCTCGCTTGTTTTGGTGCGCTTGGGTTGCAAGTTTCACCAGCCTTCTACTTCGGTGATCGATTTTCACGCGCCTAAACCTTGAATGATGAAAATGTGCAGTGTATCAGAGTGCAATTAAACAACTTCAGTAGTCAAGTTTATTTCTGTTCCAGCTTTCTTTTTTTACCACGCAAGTCATGTTGCACGCACATACACTTGGCCATAGAAAAGCAAAAGCAAGAATTAGGTTTTGGGGGTTTTAGGCTTTCACAGGTCTTTCGGTGGCTTTGCTCTCGAATGCCGCAAGGCGTTGGTGCGCCGTATGGGCCGGCAAGCGGATGCAAGCGGCCCAGTCGACGACATTGTGGGTTTGTGAAGGAGCTCGTCTCTTTTTTTTGCCTATGGGCATTCTGCAGTAAAGAGGCGGCGGCATTTGTCGTCTTCGGGGTACGTGACCACTAAAAAAAAAGAAAACAGTAAACTATTGGAACGTGCTGCACCAGAGTAGTAAAAAAAAAGTGAAACATGCTTCGAACAAGTGCGGAGTGTTGTAGGTCCCCCTGTCCGGACCTATGTTGGTGTCACGATTAGATAAAAATACAAAAGAACAAAATGACACGTGCAAACGATTTGTCTGCTTTGATGGAAGCGCAGTAGAGAACAACAAAAGGAAAAGAACGGCGTTTTCTACACTGCCAGCTCGTTACAGCGAATGTCGTCTGCTAGGAAACAGAGTCGGAGCGAGTTCCTCCCGGCGCGCGGCTGCTCTCGTCTCCATCCCTACAGTCACGTGCCCCCGCGTCACTGCTCCCCCATTGGTTGACCTTGGGCGGACGCTCTAGACGCTCTGCCGCGAGCGAATTTTTCCAAATGGAGCGAAGAAGATCGCAGCGTCCTTTGGCCGTCCTTAAAGGGCCCCTAAACCCCCTCCGACATTTTCCCAAACATTTCAAGTAAACAAGCGCATCGCGTGCAGAATGCCGTCGCGATCAACGATGCCACACGCCGCAGCGCTACAGGTCGCGGGCGCGCCACAATTTCGAAAAAACAATAGCTTCTCCTTTCCGGTCCCCGCCATTCCCGCCACTGACATGTGTGACATCACCAGTGAAACTCGATGACGTTATCACTTTCGATGCTTGCGACTGGCCGAAACGACACCGACGACTTCCGGTTACTCTGCAAACAGCTGTTCGCGCGCACCTTGCTGTTCTTGGTCGTGTTGCCGCTTGCGAATCGACATCTGCGGCCCGTAACGCAACCGCCAACTCGCTAGCGTAATACACATCCACGCCTTGCGGTTTGATGAGCGCCGTCAACTTAATCAGTGTTTTGCGATGACTACGCTTCCGTGTGACGGCGGCTCCTCATCTTGAGCCGAGGTGGTCTGGCACGTTGGCGGTCCTTTAAGGCGTGCGCGCAACGCAGGGTCCATACCGGCACGATTCGTAGGGGCACGGGCCGGCACGGCAGCAACAGCGGTTAGTCAACGAACAGTGCACCATGGCGTCCGCAGAACTTTTTTCAGGGGGGGGGGGGGGCAACTGCTGGGTTGGGGGAGGGGGGTATGGTAAGTTAGCACTAAAAAGGCACTATTTATGGTCTGAGTTACGCACATGCGAAAACAAAATCAAAACAAGGAATCATTAGATTGAAAAATACTTGGATTTTGTTAATAAAGAAATAACTAAACGTAATAAGCAAAATGCGAAAACATAGCACCGCTCTCAACGTGTTAATTTTGGCGCAACGCTAGAAACATGAAAAAACACAGAGGAAAGAGTCAGAGGGGCACCAAACTACGAACTCTTTATTGACGGCGAAGATTGGAAATCAAGAAAACTTATACGCATGCGCAGGGGCGTGAAACTGTGACGTCAGCATGTCAATACGTAAGCTGTCCATTAAAAAAGGATCTCTCAGATTGATACGATACGAATGATGTGCCACTGACACAGGCGGACCCATTCCCTGAAATATGAAACGCTTCTAAAAGTTATCTCGCCGTTTGGTCTCTGCTCTTGCCAACAACCCTACTGAAACGTTCCGTATGCCATTCCAATAATTCCGTATGTTTCCGTAAGAATATTACGGAAATATATGGAAAATATATAGAAAATATACGGCAAACGTATGGATTCCGTATGGAAACATATGGATTATTGGAATGGCATACGGAACGTTTCAGTAGGGGATCTTAGCTTGCTCGAAACGTGACGTACATGAGCATGCCTTAACATGCACCGGAAGATGCGCACCATCACTTTTGCCAATACTATTGGCGTGCTCCCTCAGGTGGTCATTACGTCCCGTTTGTCCTATGTATAGGACTTGCCATTGCCACAGCTCACAGGAATTTGGTAGACAACGCCTTCGGCACGCCGCCTGAAGGGTTTCATGTGCCTCTTTTGGCACCCTTGCTGCTAAGCACTAGAGGTTCGCTGGCACAGCTGTGCCAGTTCATTTGGAGCGGAAAACACAACAGGAATTCCACGCCTAGTGGCCACCTTCATCAGGTTATGGCTCCCTTTGTGCACGCACGGCAGCACTTGTGGTTTTGCACGCTCCCGTTCTCTCAAGTGCTCCTCCAGAGTACTGATTTTCACTTTCTGTAGCAAAGACTCGGTGACGTCAACCAAAACCATCCGAAGGAAGCCAGTCTTTTCGAGTTTGCCAATCTGAATGCAAAGGCTAGTACATCATGGGTGACCACGACCTGCGCAACGCAGATTGAAGGCAATACAAAGCGATGCACATTTAACAATCATAAGACAATAGCGCTTTTGTGCTGCGAGGCAAGTAAGCGCGAGAAACATGCTCGTTTTCACAGCGGGCAAATATCTAAAAAGTGCAAACAATGGTCGGTCTGAAGCTCATGAGTGAAAAGTTAGTCCCTTAGAATTCGTCTTAAATGCACCTAAAAGGAAATATACCATTTCATGGTAAGGCACATGGCATATCTTATATTAAAGAATAAAAAATCGTCAACACACCTAAAATAGAAAATGGATGAATGAAGTATAAACACATTGTAGTGCCTGGTCAATACGAGATAAAAAGATGTACTGAAATTGGTGCTACACTGGACCCGATACAAATGCCTTTTTTGTAGATAAATGCCACCGTTAAAAGAAAATAAGGTGCTGTTGAGATAAATTTCAAACACAGACGTCAAAATAGAGACCGACATTTCTGCCCTAGCTACAAAATCAGCCTCGCCACTTTCTTCAATGCACTGCTTAACTGCAGAAAAGAGCTCAGGGTGGAACAGCATAAAAAGATCATTCACATCTACTGAAAAGAGATATCCTGTATTGCCTTTGCAACGAAAACATTCAACACCATACACGTATGTTCCCCGCTCACTGATAATCGTTCGGAACGGTATATCAACTTAGTGAGTTTTAGCGCTAAAAATGCTAGCAAGCTATCTGCTTTGGACATCGAAATCTGCTTAGACAAACGCTTACCCCAACTTCTTCACACAGTTTGCCTACGTTCTTCTCGACTTTTGTCAAGCTCACTTTCACACACTCGAAATTCTTATTAACAGCCTGCAAGGCTTTTTCATTAAAGGCACATAGAGACAATATCACAAAACCATTCTCTGTCCGATTGCATTATGCATAAGTCATGTCTCTGAAAAAAGACATTACACGATTCAACGCGTGCACCTGGCGTCCAGTTCCTGTTTTGGGCGCACATCTCTGGACACTGTCAACACCGTCCAGTAAGCACCGCTCACGCTGCTCCGAAGACGCTTTTTTTTCATGTTTTAGCTTTGCGCCAATGTTATCACGTTTAGCAAACTCAGGCACCAACTCGCTCAAGAACAAGTTCTTCTTTAGCACCACTCGGGTAAGAAGAGTACATGTTCAGTCTCGCTGCATGCGGGATTTCAACTCGCGCGAACTGATCACCACCAGCGCACAGTACAACATGGTTACCAACATATAACTGTAGTCCGTCAGTTTTCTTGAATAGTAGCGGCAACCGTCTGGGATTTTTCTGGGCAAATTGCGTGATGGCACGCGTGATAAAATCATCCTTGTGTTTCATAACACGCTCTCGGTGCACACTCATCATACAAAGGCCGTCCAACCTGTCATTTGTCATTGTTGAGCGTAGCCATGTTTTGACTCTCCTCATTGTACTGAAGGAGCGTTCGACGGTGCAGGTGGTAACTGGCAATGCCAGAGCTACCTCAATGGCTTTTGCGACAGCGGGGAAGAATGTCTTGGCTGAAGCAAGAGTTCAGAATAAGTTAATTCTGAGGTGTCCCTAGTTTTGTTGTGCCACATCTCCTACCAAGATATGCTCTTCCTTGAAGTTCTCGTTGCTATAAAATTCTTGGAGTTCATCGGAGAGGACAGCAAACTCAACAAGGCTCAAAGACTTCGTTTTGTTGGATGAAGCTGGAGCAGCTTGAAGCTCATTAGTGTCAAAAGGGCGAGCCAAAGAAGCAGTGAGAGAGTCTAAGTAGGGCACTATATTGCCACGCGGTAAATTCCTCCGGCGACTGTATCCCGTAGTTGTCTCGGTGGGTGACGAGAGGCTTGCCTTGGCCAGATATCACTATGTTTAAGCGATTGGCTGCCTCACTTGTGTCTCATGATGTCAGAGAACTGTCTTCAGCGTTAGCGGTGGTCGCGAAATAATTGCAGCTCAGTGATGTCGTCGAGTACAGAATGAAAGTCCATGGTTACACTCTGCAGAACGTTCGTAACAGGTTCAGTCGTGCGCTGTACTTCGCTACGATGTGCAAGCAGACAATGAAAGAGAGCTTGTCGTGCACAGTAGAGGATGTGAGCTCGTTGCCTAGTTGCAGCATTCGAGGTTGATTCCATTGATGCGAGCTCCTCGAGGGCTTCAACTATGGCCACGTAATGTTGAGAGAAGATCCTAATCGACTTGTATTTTGCAGACCACCTTGTTTCACACAGCATCGGAATGTTGGGCACCAATTTCCTTCGAAGTACGCTCTCACGGAAGAAGTTTATGGTTTGCTTGATGATCCCTATTGTGTTGCGAATTTCAGAGACTTCGTTCAAATCGTTGATCACGAGATTCAGTTTGTGGCTTGCGCAGTGGAAAAATAGTGCCTTTGGAAGCTCTTTCTGTATTATTCTGTTAACTCCAGCTTCTCTTCCAGCCATTGTGGAGCATCCATCATACCCCTGTCCAACGAGGTTCGAAAGAATCAGCCCAGCATCCTTTAAAAACTTCAAGATTGCGGCGGCGATGCAAGCTGAGTTCAGTTGATTCAACTCTACAAATCCTATAAAACTCTCGAACGCAGGCATCCGTTCCGCTCTTGTCAACGAAGCGAATGCCTATAGACATCTGCTCTGTTCCTGCAATATCTGCAGTTTCGTCCGCAAGAACGGAAAAAGCAAACGCTGTGTTAACTTCAGCCACTATTTCCTCCCTCAGGATGTCGCCACAGATTGTGATAATCTCGTTCTGGACTCGGACTGAAGTGTACTTTGCATTACCAGGAGAAGATGCAAAGTGTTCTTGAAGCCGAGTATCTCCTGCTTCTACCCGAAAGTCAAGGAGATCATTGAAAACTCCACTGTCAGACTGCTTCCCGCGTACTGGCAAGTCTGCGTTGCACAAAAATAATGGTGGAAATGATCGGAAATAGTTTCTGGCGGTTCCTTTCAACTTGCTCGTGCAGGGCTTTGTTTAGCTGCTGTACAACGGGCAATTTCTTGCCTGACATCACACCCATAAAGTTCTGTGAGGCGGCCATTGCTTCCTGGTGCCATTGGGATTTCCCATGATCCCTGCACGCCTCGTGCATTTTTTTGTAGTTACTGAAAGTGCGCACGATAAAGCTACCTTGAGTACCCCGATGAACATTTGGAGGAAAGGTGACGCAGAAACGACAAAGGGCGCCTTTCAGTGTCGCTGAGTACGCAAGCCAAGGGGCGTAATCTGCGAGCCATTGGTAGCGAAAAGTCCTCTTGCCAGGTGTTACATCTTTCTTAAAGTCATATGTAGCATTTGGCGACCATGGATTAGTCAGAAGGCGTAACTTCAAATTGTCTGGGATGCCCGCGAGTTTAGCTTTGTCTAGAAACTCTCCCAAATCATATTCTTGAGAAATGTTAGTTGCTTGCTTGATGTCACTGTTACTTAATCCCAAGCAAGGAGAAGTATCATCGTGGCTTACTGTGTCGTGGTAGCTCACTGATGGTGGAACCTCTTCCATGGTGGCGACGACCTCAGGCACTGTCCGTTGGTGAAAGTCAGCATCACTAGGCTGGTCAACTTCTGCAATTCGTCACACGCCACACTAGAATCGTCCGCCGGACAGCTCAGTGACACTCTGTCAGACATCCGTGGACGCTTGAAGAAACGTCGGATATCCATAATTGGGAACCGGACGAGGCAAAGCTGTCAGAGTTCCTGGTGGTTGATACCACTAGAAAATATACGCACACTGACTGGAAGGATAATTATTCAAATGCTCACGTTAAAAACACGAAGGGATTATATTTACAAGGAAATCTTATTTACAGGCTATACACACGCTCACAAATTCATTCGTCTAGCTCAATCTCGCTCGCGCACCCGCACAGTCGAGCAACCGGGCCATGCACTGCTTGCCGTTCTCTCTCGTCCAGTGTCCTGGTTGTTTGAGCTCCGTACAGCCATGCACTTAAAAACACTGAACCACACAAAAAGAGGCGCACGCGTGCAGGGGCTTACTGTCCAAAAAACGGAACCATGTGGCCGTGTCGGCTCCCCTTGTAGACAGGGAATTGCGCGCACCACAAAGTGGGAAGATGGCTGGAATCGTTTACGCGCTGTCGCCGCTCTGGCGAGGTTCCCCGTGATGGATAGCGCAAACAAGACGCAGGGCTGGCCATCATAAATATATTCCGACTCGCCGAATTTGCTACCTTGTTGAGGTCCCCCACACTGGAGGTGCACTCAACAAGATGCGTGCTCACAAGGGTTGCCGGCTCGGGCGTACCAGCGTATTCCGGACACAGTGAGCAACGAAGGCGAAAACACAATGCCCTGTACGGTGTCTCTTTTCGTGCCGCTATCTCTCTACAGAGCTGAACAACAGAAACCTTCCCTGAAGAAAGGTCGGAACACATGCGTGCCGGCACTGCTACCACCGGACTTGGAGGCGCCCGGCGCCTGAACGTGTCGAAATGATTAGAACAGATCGCCCTTCAGCCCTTTTTAACGATGACACCTTTCGAAGACGGCAAAACGACACGTGCCCGTAAAACCTATCGACACGCGACAGTCCAGAGGTGCTACCGAAAGCGTGAAAGCGGGGCTGCTTTCACCCGTTTTGCAGGGTGCGTCGCCGGCCCATGCCTGGCGGCTCTTTTCCTTTCGTCGTTGACAACCATCAGTGAGTGCTCAAGCATAGGCGCGTTGCCATTAGGCTGTAATCATCGCGCGAATGGGCACGGCTGCACGGATGTGTGTCGGGGGCCCAAGAAGACTCCCATAGGAAGAAGGCTTGATTGTGCTTTCAAGGGGGACGAATAAAGCTATTGATTTTGCTTTGCTCTTTGTTATTGGTCGGGCCTTAAACTGGGATTAGACTTTAAGGTGGTTGTCACCTTTAATGATATTTGATTGGCTGATCTTCTGATGGCATTTTTGAATAACCGTCGCCACTGGCTCGTTAACCAAGTTTCTTTTTTTTTTTTTTAACGCGAGCAAAATCTCGATAGCCAGTACAGTCTGAGCTGAAGCTCCATGCAAACCCTGTATCACGGCTATACTTGCGCTCTAACCGAATGAACAATGAGTACAGTAGGTACTGCAAAGTTTGTCCTTTTTTGTAAATTAATTCTGCTTCTGATTATATAAATATATCCTCCGTCGTCAGTGTCGTCACTTCCTACAGTACTCATCATGTCACCTTCATACACGCTGTACTTCACGATTCTTTTATCAGCGTTTGGACACATTCCTAAAAACTAACATCCACATGCAGTAGTATTTTATTTTGAAATGTTAGCGATGCGTATGACATTGCCGGTAACATTAACTAACATTTAAGCAACAGAAATACATGACTCCCGAAAATGGTAAGGCGATTTAATTTGCCTGATGCGTGGGGCCCGCTGTTGTGAAGGTACAATCGACGCCTTATAGGACCAACAAACAAGGGCAATACTTGAGCTCCACAACAAACACAGCACGCAACTTGTACAAGCCACAAGCTTCGAGTGACCGATATAAAAGCATTGTTTGGGAGCTTGGTGGTGAGAGGTGCGACGCCATGGGATATTACTACAGTCTTTTAACGAAGTGTAGCGGTAATGATTTCTTGCTAAATGTACCCGTCAATTTTGTGAGAACTGAAGTTCTTGTGTCATTCTGCGTAAATCTCTTAGTTCAGGAAAAGAAAACATGAAACTTGTACCTCAGAATTATTCGCTATCTTCAATAGCCATCCCAGGCAGTCTCACTGCCATGACTTCACGTCTAGATTTGTCGTAGTCTGTAATGTGCAAAATTGGTTCGCAATCCTGAAAGTTGTTCCATAGAGATATGCGAGATCGAATAAATTATCCCTATATATATAGGTATGCCCACACATGGTCACAACGCGTGAATCAAAAGCAAACTTCTCAGATTTCAAATTCAACATCACCCAAAACCTAAATTGTGACTCCAGCAATGTGATATACATGTTACATTGTAACGTCTGCGGGCAAGAATACATCGGCCAAACGGACACGCCATTTCGGCTGCGGTTTAATAATCCGGTACCACGCCACTTCACTGCCGAAGCTACCCTTATCCAGACATCTACGCTTGCCAAACCACAGCTTTGAAAATATCAGCGTAACTCTTTTACAGTCCGGTTTCCAAAACACGCGCGCGCGCGAACAACGTGAGGCATATTTTATCTTTAAATTTAGAACATTAACAGCCGGCATCAATGAGGAACCTGGAAGACTCTCCTGCCTCCGAGAGATAAGCCAAAATGAATTTGGCAACACGGAATCATAATTGGGACCATGCCTGTTTCTTGACTGGCTCGTACGTGTGCAGTGTCGTTTACTTGCTTGCTTTTCTTTCCTTTTTTGTTTATTTTTCGTTCACGTTTTCACTACTTGTACAATGTAAAGTGCTTACGCTCCTCTACCACTTGGAGCCTATTCACAAGGAGCGGGCGGAGATGAAAGGCGGTATGCCGACCCATTAAGGGGACGCTCTTCCCTCAGTGCCTCATTCTGCCCTCCGCGACAATTTTGGGTGGCCCTGCGCCCGACGCGAACCGACAAACACCTTCAACGACTTCATGCCATACACAGTTAACGTTTCCTTTTTTTTTTCGTTTCCTCGTCTCGTTTTCTGACTTCGTCGGTGTTCTTCTCTCCTTTTTCTTTTTTCCTTTTTCTTTTTCTCGTAATCTGTCTCCCCCACTCTCTGAAATGTCCTTGAAGGCGAGAGGGACGCGGCAGGAAGCAAGATCGAACTTCGACGTCAGTTTTAACTCATCCCCCGAGGAAGGAGCCGCACAATAAGTAACGCGATCCATTATTGGGGAATTTCGGCATCTAAGCCAATGGTATTGTTATATTTTTACCTCTGTTTATCATCTCCTTGATATGTAATACATTATAAAGTACTAACAAAAGGAGCTGAAAACCACGTGCTATGAAGACACTACCTCTTTTTTCTATGCAGTAAATTCAGTCGGTTTGTACTGCCCCCATAGCAAAATAATACCATGACGGGACTAAACTTCAAAAAAATTTTTTGACTATAACAAAAACTACTTCTATAATAAAGAGCTGAGACACGGCGTGGACAAGAGAAACTGTAATATGACAGTGTAGAACCGTAAGCCTAGCCAGCGCAAACAGCAACAACGTTCAGCACGAGCCGCTCCTGTGTAGCGCTGACGATACGACTGTGTAGCTAGCTCTTCAGGGTGCACTTCTTCTTCATCACATTTTCCTCCTCGCTGAAGACGGAGCCCAGTAGGCGTTCTAAGGTGTCGTAAGCAAGGGGTTCGTGATATGGCTTGAGGCGATCCACGTGAACAGTTTCGCGGCCTCGGCGACGCAGGTCCGTAGTGGGCGTGAGGGGTTCGATGATGTAGTTAACGGGAGAAGTTTGCTGTAGCACGCGGTAGGGTCCATGGTACCGGCTAACAAACTTCGAGGAGTTACCTGGCGCAGGAGTGGGAGGCACCCAGAGCCAAACAAGAGAGTTGGGCGAAAATTGATTGTGGGGCCGTCCGTCGTCGTGTCGAAATTTCTGTAGCCCCTGTTCCTGAGTTGTAAGGGAGCGGGCTAGTTGCCGACATTCTTCTGCATATCGAGCAGCTTCGGAAACTGGTGTGCCCTCTGAGGAGTCGGGTCGGTAGGGAAGAATGGTGTCGATCGGAGACGATGGTTCTCGGCCATAGAGTAAAAAGAAGGGAGAAAAGCCGGTCGTCGCCTGGGGTGCCGTATTGTAGGCGTACGTGACGTAGGGAAGAATAGGTCCCAGTTGGTGTGGTTAGAGGCGACATACATAGAAATCATGTCTCCAAGAGTTCGGTTGAAACGCTCGGTCAAGCCGTTTTTGTTGAGGGTGATATGCGGTAGTACAGCGGTGAATCACATGACATTCAGCGAGAAGTTCTTGAATAACATCCGCGAGAAAGACGCGCCCTCGGTCGCTCAGGAGTTCACGAGGAGCGCCATGACGTAGAACAAAGCGTTGAAGCAGGAAAGACGCAACGTCACGTGCCGTTGCGGCTGGCAGAGCGGCTGTTTCTGCATATCTCGTGAGGTGGTCTATCGCCACAATAACCCAGCGATTTCCGGCGGATGTGTATGGTAGAGGACCGTAAAGGTCTATTCCAACCCGGTCAAATGGTCGCATTGGGCACGGCAACGGCTGCATTGGTCCAGAAGAGCGGCAAGGATCGGGCTTGCGGCGTTGACACTCTGTGCAAGATCGAATGTACTTTTGTACGAATGTGTACATGCCGCGCCAGTAAAACCGAAGACGTAGTCTGGCATAGGTCTTAAACAGACCAGCGTGTGCGCACTGTGGATCGGCATGAAAAGCAGCACATATGCTGGCGCGGAGTTGCCTGGGTATGACAAGTAGCCATTTGCGGCCGTCAGATTGGTAGTTGCGGCGATAAAGGATGCCATCACGGATGGCGAAGTGAGAGCCTTGTCGGCGTAGTGCTCGAGATGGCGGGCGTGCGAGCGCGTCAGATAGGTAATCCATCAAAGACGCAATCCACGAATCTTTGCGTTGCTCCAAAGCCATGTCGATGGATCCCAATGGCGAACATAAGTTGTCCAGAATGGAGACACTCGCAATGTCAGTGGAAACAGGCGAACGCGAAAGAGCGTCGGCATCGGCATGCTTCTGGCCTGAGCGGTAGATAACCCGGATGTCGTACTCTTGGAGCCGCAAAGCCCATCTTGCCAAGCGGCCGGAGGGATCTTTGAGGGAGGACAACCAGCAAAGTGCGTGATGATCGGTAACGACATCGAAGGGTCGACCGTACAGGTAAGGCCGAAATTTTGTAATGGCCCAGATGATCGCTAGGCATTCTTTTTCAGTTACTGAATAATTTGCTTCAGCTCTTGTTAGTGTGCGACTCGCGTACGCAACAACATAGTCTTGGTAGCCGGGCTTTCGTTGGGCGAGGACTGCTCCAAGACCGACACCGCTAGCATCCGTGTGGATTTCTGTGGGAGCACTTGGATCGAAATGACGCAGTATGGGTGGTGTGGTCAGTAGCTGACGTAGCGTCGCAAACGCATGATCGCAAGCCGGGGACCACGCGGACAGATTGGGGTCTCCTTGAAGCAGGTCTGTCAAAGGTGCCATAATCGAGGCGAAATTGCGAATGAATCGGCGAAAGTATGAACAAAGGCCGATGAAACTGCGCAACTCTTTTAAAGACGCAGGCCTCGGGAACTCTTTAACGGCACGTAGCTTAGCGGGATCAGGGAGTACGCCATCTTTGGATACGACATGTCCGAGAATGGTCAGCTTGCGTGCCCCAAAGTGACATTTCTTTAAGTTTAGTTGAAGGCCAGCCTCAGCGAGACATCGTAAAACCTGCTCCAAGCGACGAAGGTGCGTTGGGAAGTCAGGCGCAAATACCACCACATCATCCAAGTAGCACAAGCATGTGTTCCATTTGAGGCCTCGTAGAATAGTGTCCATCATGCGCTCAAATGTCGCAGGCGCATTGCAAAGGCCGAATGGCATCACATTAAATTCGTATAAGCCATCCGGTGTGATAAATGCGGTTTTTGGCCGATCATCTGTATCCATAGGTACTTGCCAATAACCAGAGCGGAGATCGAGGGAGGAAAAGAACTCTGCACCTTGTAAACAGTCTAGGGCGTCGTCTATCCGGGGCAAAGGATAAACATCCTTTCGCGTTATCTTGTTTAGACGACGATAATCTACGCAAAAGCGTATCGTGCCATCCTTCTTTTTAACTAAAACAACTGGTGATGCCCACGGACTGTCTGATGGTTGAACGACGCCGCGCTTTAGCATGTCACCTACTTGTTCATCAATGACGCGGCGTTCTGTCGACGACACACGGTACGGTCGCTGCCGTAGTGGTGGGTGAGAACCTGTGTCGATCCGGTGGCATACAGTTGATGTTCGGCCTAGACAAGTGCTGTGGCTGTCGAAAGCTGGGCGAAATTTGTCAAGGAGGCATAGAAGGTCACGGCGTTGCTGCGGGTTTAGATCGTCGTCGATGACATGGCTGAAAACGTCACCGGCCGATGCGCCAGTTAAGGGACTACAGAAGAGGGCGTTGACCTCTGATGAACCATCAGGAACGCACGTGATGGTTTCGCAAGGCTCTATTGTGCCGATACATTCCCCTCGAAGCAATGTAATCGGGAATGGGAATGGATTGCCCACAGGGACGTCGGTCGTACCACCTTGAAGGGTAAGCAGAGCGGTTGGGAGCGGTGAGAGGTGGCGATGAACGAAAGCAGCGGAAGGCGTGAAGAGCGCGATACCTTCGGAGGCAGCGGAACATGACACAGGTGCCAAGACAGTAGCGTGCGGAGGGATCTGGGTGTCGTCGGTGATGACCAACTTCGCGCAGGAAAGGTGATCGCCAGCAGGTAAAGCATCGGCAAGAGATGAGAAGGCGACTTCTGCACGGGCGCAATCGATGACGGCTTGGTGACGGGACAGAAAATCCCAACCTAAAATAATATCGTGAGAACAGTGCGGAAGTACGACGAACTCGACTGTGTAGGGTACTTCTTCAATGATGAGTCTGGCAGTACACGCCGCAACAGGCTGGACGGGCTGTGCTGTGGCAGTGCGAAGAGACGGACCGTAGAAGGGGGTCGTCACTTTTCGGATTGAGCGGCACAATTTTTCGGTTATGACAGATATTGCGGCACCCGTATCGATGAGAGCAAGAACAGATACACCTTCGAGAACGGCATTAATAACATTCGGCGGCGGAAGAAGAGGGCTTTTACTTTGCGACGATGACGCAGTTCTTGCCTCGGGAACTGCGCCATTTAGTTTTCCGTGTCGGTTGCAGATGGACGTCGACGCATCGGGGAGAGCGAGCGACGACGAGGAGAGAAACGACGGTCAGAAGCTGGTCGAAGGCTTGGTCGTGGAAGGGGCAACTCGCGGTCTGAAGCGTAGGAGAACGTGTGGCTGTAATCAGGTGCGCGGGGGTCGTCACGTGAATGTAGTGGTCGGCGGCGGCACAGGCGTGCAACGTGTCCGGGTAGACCGCATGAAAAGCAGATTGGCCGATTGTCGGCTGTGCGCCAAGGATTGGCGACCCGATGGACCGGAGGTCGTGGCGGCATCGTGGCGTAAGCAGGAGTAGACAACGGAGGCGGCACGCGGAACGTCTGTGGTCGTGGTCGTGCTGCTGCTTCGGCGTACGTCAACGGTGCGGTGACTGGTGGCGGCAGCTCTGGTGGAAGAGCCTCAGACACTTGGTCTTGTATGAGGCGTTGTAGTGCGGGATTGAGCGGCGTACTTCGCTCCGGCAGGTTGGGGATTAGTGAGAGCTGGCGAGCAACTTCCTCGCGCACAAAAGCTTGAATCTGCGAGAGAAGTACGGGATCTTGCGAGGGAGTTAAGCCGGACAACGATTCCTGATGTTGGACAGGACGGCGGGTGACGAGGCGTTGCCGGCGGAGCTCGTCATAGCTTTGGCACAGCTCAATGACTTGGGCGACAGTACCCGGGCCCTTCGAAATCAGCATCTGGAATGCGTCCTCGTCGATGCCCTTCAAGATGTGCTTGATTCTGTCCGCCTCGGCCATGGTCGCATCGACGCGTTTGCACAGGTCGATGACGTCCTCAATATAGCTGGTAAAGGTCTCGCCAGGTTTTGAGAGCGCGACTGCAGGCGCTGTTCCGCGCGAAGCTTGCGGACAGCAGGACGGCCGAAGACTTCGCTGAACTTAGCCTTGAACGCGGTCCAGGTGGGAACGTCGGATTGATGGTTCCGAAGCCACAAGTGAGCAATGCCGGCGAGGTAAATACCGACAGTGGCCAGTTTCATGGCGTCGTCCCATTTGTTCAGGACACTTACAAGTTCATAGGTAGACAGCCAGTCGTCGACGTCGTGGTCATCAGTGCCGCTGAATATTGGAGGGTCCCGCTGACGAACCGCGCCGGAGCATGCGGTGGCCTGCGGAGCAGGTAGCGGCGGGCTTGTGTGAGTTTCGGTGGTCATGGCGGCAGGTAGAGTCCGGTTGCGCAACTCCAGGATTGTCAGAAGACCTAGCAACCTCCACCAATTATAAAAAATTCGGCAGATCCCACGCACCATGGGAGTCGATGTTATGCGAAGCATGAGGCGGGAAGAGGACTATGGCGTTATTTTTTTTTACTGAGCGAAACGTTACAAAATAACGATAAAGATTTGAATAAATTTATACGCACACATATGGGTTGAGGAGCCGCATATGTGTTATATAACCAGTTCTTTACAGTTGCGTAACGCTGCCAACGGCAACGTGGGTATTATACCAACACCAGAAGCGGTAAGCTGATATTTAGAGCTTATACTTGTCCCTTATGATGCAGAACGCAAGCACGTTTCACGAACCCGTGTGCATGTGTGGAAGAAGCTGTTGACCGTTCTTGAACAAGGTTATCTTCACCGTGATCAGTGAGCACCAGCAGCTGGTCATGACTTGTTATCAGATGAGGTCGTTATCGCGGTGACGAGGGGTCCATGTGTAGTGAAGCATGAGGTAGTACAGCTGTTGGAAATCGTGGATGCTTCGGTCATTTCGTCGACAAATTGTCTGTCGATAGAGCCGGCGACATGTCGGAATTTGAAGTCACCCTTCGCGTTGGTGAGGTTTCGGCCGTCGAGGTTGGTATCCGTGCTACGTAGACCAATATCAGTGGATGGCGCCTATCGTATTCGTAGACTACCTGGGCGTATGTGGCATACGTAGCCTAGTCTACAAAGCAACTGTCAATCAAACAGGAATCATCATAGGTCGGCATGAGGCCATCGCCCAGCCTCGTAAGAAATGAAGATGACACTGCGTCGTTTTGGCGAACTAAGTGCACTTTACGGTGCGATGATGTGAATATCATACGTAACTTCCGTTAATGTATTCCTCCGGGGTCGAGCAGTGCTTCAATATAGCTTCCTGAATCATAGGACTACAAATGTAATGTTTATTAGACTGCTATTACGCTTGCATAGGCTGTTTTTCCAAACCAGTTTCTAGACCTGGCATGGCTCTGTGGTAGAATACCTGATTGCCACGCAGAATGCTTGGGTTCGATTCCTGCTGGGATCCTCATTTTCACTCTTAACATTCTTCGGGTCAATGCTGCCGATGTTGGTTTTTCTTAACGCTCTCGCATTTAATGTCTGTTCTCGCCGTTCTTGGGTAGATATAAACTGTCAATCCCCTGTGGCGCATACCCGTGCACCGCGGCCCGTGGTAAACGGGTATGTGCCACACGTGTCTGGACGAAAGTGTTTGACGACGTACGCGACAGGATTTTCACGTTATTCATGTCATAACCTGACAGTCATATTCGCCAAATCCTTTTACCCTTCCATGCCAGTTTTGGTCTAGACCAAGTTAAGGAGGCGATCATGAGAGCCCCCAGACGTAGGCGGCTAGAGAGATAGATAGATAGATAGATAGATACGTAGATAGAAGCGCTCAAAGTGCCAGAGGTTCGCTAAGAAATGCTTCGCATTTAATAAAGAGCTGAGACACGGCGTGGACAAGAGAAACTGTAATATGACAGTGTAGAACCGTAAGCCTAGCCAGCGCAAACAGCAACAACGTTCAGCACGAGCCGCTCCTGTGTAGCGCTGACGATACGACTGTGTAGCTAGCTCTTCAGGGTGCACTTCTTCTTCATCACACTTCGATTAAACTTTTTGTGGACGAAGATGTTATGATTCTCAATCGTATGCGCTTTTCTGCTTATTTTTCTTGGACCACCTTAGGGTGATACAGACGTCTGAACATAGGCCATTGTAGCGTTTTTTCCAAGTTCGGGATTTTATTTAGAACCTGTGCGCCGCACACAGGCAAAACAAAAACTTTAAGAGATAGTACGTTTTATGGAGAGGTCTATAAAATAATTGATATATTTGGTCTACAATCTTATTTTGTAAAAAAATTCCCGAAAAAGCAGCAACTTACTCAATTTCACCTACGCGCCAAGGAGTGAAAAATATAAAGCTACTCTAAGCAACTGTCCTATAATAAAAGCACGATGCTCTGAAAACACAAAAAAAAGCAAGTTTCGGATGAATGCGTGAAATGGTCTATTTATCGCGAATTTTTTTTTCGTACCTAGTTTTCCACCATATCGAGAAGTTCAAATGGCGCTCACGTGCCCGAAAAATTTTTGCAGCTCAAATATTTTGGGAAAATACTGTAGAAGTAATGCCTATGTGTGTCTAATTTTCTCAGATTTTTTCAGAGAAATCGATTTTTGTCGAGCGCCCAGACTGGGACAGTTGGCGTGGAATGACCCTATATATATACCGAATTCCAGGGGGGGGGGGGGCAGATGCCCCCCTTGCCCCCCCTTGCGGACGCCCATGAGTGCACCCAGATACCACACAGAGTTGACGGCGAGCTGGAGCGTCGGAGTCGCGGCAACCGGAAGTAGACGCTGTCTCGAACAGCGCGTCAGCGGTGACGTATGCCCGCGAGATGAGGAGGGGCACTCAGCTGACTCAGCGAGGAGGGCAAAGCGGTTTTGGAAGAGGGTAGCGAAGGAAAGAGGGAAAGAAGCGATCGTCGCGTTTCGGTCATCAAACGCGTGTAACTCTGCTACTACGGCACCGTCTCGAAAAATTCTCACGGCTACGTGTTCGTTGTAAACTCGAGCACAACTTCCTCACCTCAACTAAATTTCGACCGCTGGGTGGTTTAGGGGCCCTTTAAAACTTGTTTTGGGCTCCCGCGACGGCAGCCGCTCCGCTCTTGAAGCAAAATCGCTGCATGTGAAACAGGCTTAACAGAGCCTTAACCATCACATCATCGAAGCATTCGAAGGCGGAAAAACAAAACGGAATCACCGCATCATGCTTCAATTCCTCTTACACTAAACTGCGTGCGCACAAAACGAGCGCCAACTTTAGTACACAGGCTGCACGTTTGTTAGAGGCAGGTTATGCTCACGTAGTAGCCACGGCCACTGAACGCTTAAAAATGCGAGTTAACAAGGAAGGAGGAGCGGGTATGGCGTTTTGTTTTCCGGGTGCCAAATAAGCTATAAGTACTGTAGCGCCTACTTTTTTTTCTGCGCTCGAAGAGGACGGCAAGTCAAGTGCGCGCGAAGTGTGCCGTTGTCGCCGATCACCATGTTGTCATTGGTATGAATGTAGAAGATATATATTGCTATGTAGTGTGGCTGAATGTCTTACTCAGTTACCTACAGTACCATATGCGCCGCCGTGCAGAGAAAATTTACAGGCAGCAGACGAAAGGCGGACTGACATCTTTCGCAAGACACACAAAAATATTTACGTTCCTTTCAGCTGTGCCCATTTCTACGTTTTATGCATATTAATTTTCAGATCTAGTCTTCTACTTTCCGTATCCAGTTCAGCAATCATGAGCTGTAATTAGTCTCCCGCGTTACTCATCAATGCCATGTCATCAGCGAATCGCAGGTTACTGAGATACTCTCCATTAACTCTTATCCCTAATTTTTCCCAATCTAGGGCCCTGAAAACCTCCTGTAAACACGCGTTAATAATATCTGGGGTTTAACGTCCCAAAACCACGATTTGATTATGAGAGACGCCGTAGTGGAGGGCTCCGGAAATTTCGACCGCCTGGGGTTCTTTAACCTGCACCTAAATCTAAGTACACGGGCCTCAAACATTTTCGCCTCCATCGAAAATGCAGCCGCCGCGGCCGGGATTCGATCCCGCGACCTTCGGGTCAGCAGCCGAGCGCCATAACCACTAGACCACCGTGGCGGGGCTGTAAACACGCGTTGAATAGCATTGGAGAGATCGTGTCTCCCTGTCGTACGCCTTTATTGGGATTTTGTCGCTTTCTTTATGGAGGACTATTCGCCGCGAGATCGACCTATAGGAGGCAGCAGCGTCGCCGCGTTAGTGTGGAGAGGCGGTCGGCGGCGCGTATACAAATGCACACAGCGGCGCTTCGTTGTGAGCTGTTTGAGCCGATTGTTGTCGGATAAAATGCGTTGATTGCAGCTTACTGGTAATATATACGCTCTTCATTGTTGAATCGATGCACGAAGGTCATCCAACGTTACTAATACTAGTGAGAGAAGCGCAATCCGCCGATGAAAGGTATGCTCGCCCTGGTGACAGTGTGCGCTTACGCACTATACACGTTTTTTGTTGTTTTCTCTGTACGTGTTTAGCTTGCGTTTTGTGTACTACGCACTGCTGTAGCACGCCTAAACTACTTAAGTGTTTACTTCTTCATTTGTATACCAGCCCATATTCTTTTGCAATGAGTTCAATAGCACTGTTCGCGCGAATACGCATACGCATGTAAGAGTGTTTAGCACAGAATTTTCATCGATTGATTACGTGCACGACAGTGATGCAACAAAGGTCCGGTTATTTTATGGGGTAAGGGTTTTTTTTCTCGAACCAATCAATAATTTTTTCTCGAACTAACCTTACATCAATTTACAACAACTCCACACAAACGCTCAAGATAATGTAAAAAAAAGGATGAGGTTTGCGTTACATTATACGACAAAGATGTAAGGCACGCCGTCGGAATTAATTTTAAACATCTGAGTTCTTCAAAGCGCATCTAAATCTAAGAACACGGGTGTTCTACACAATTTCGCCCAAAGATAAAATTGCGCGCGGGAACTCCGTTTTATCACTGCCGTGTCATTCCATTATCTTTTTTTAGGGCACAGTTTGAGTACCGATGTCAGACTTCACCACATAGAAATATTTTGCTGTAGTCAGGGGTGGAAGCGGGCTTGGGCGTTTTGGAGCAGCTCAGGGAGCAGGAATAATGCTGTTATGGAGCAGCTTTGGAGCACCAAAATGTGTGTTTTGGAGCAATGCAGTTAGTTTGGAGCAGAATTGTAGGGTCAAACATCATTGTTGTTTAATTTTTATTTCTGGTTAACACAAGAAATTCCAACGATTTTAGAACACATTCAATATTGATGAACCACAGCACTTAAACAAATGATATATACACCCACGCGCGTACGTGTTATCATTAAAACGTCACAGCTGTGATAGAGCAAGACTCAGGAAAACGAGATAAGCGACGTTTTCAATAGCTACACTTGACTAGACTGACAAATGAAAAACGTTCATGGTAATGAACGTTTTTCAGCAGCGGCGTTTTTGCGCCGCGTTTGCCGAGTTGCATTTTCGTCAAAAGCCTACGCCGGCTTCAAAAAGTTCCTTCGAAATGTGCGGAGGTCAGCGCCGTCTGGAGGCATTGGAAGAAAACAAACAAACACGCGTCTGCACCCTAAACTCCACTTCTCGGACGAGCGGGCGATGCGCCGCGCGAGGCGTTTTCTTTTCTACTTCGAGTAGGAAGACGCGGCGGCGCGATTTTTGAGATAGCGTTCATCAAAATGACGCGCACGACCCTCCGACCACGCGTCAGTCGCATCACAGAAGTTATACTTTCTCGCGCTTCACAGAAGTTATACTTTCTCAGAAAAAAACTGCAGGGCGCAAGTATGGACGTGAAACTTCTTGCTTTTAAAACATTTATATGACCAATACTTGAATATGCTAGTATTGTCTGGAGTCCCCACCAGAAAGTCTTGGTAAATAACTAGAAAGAATACAACGGCTTGCGGCTCGCTTTATATGCTCACAATATAGGAAGCACATTCAGTCACAGAAATGCTAACATTTTGTAATCTAGAGATACTTGAAAAACGCAGACTTAAACATAGATTAAAGTTTCTTTTTCAAATGAGGGTGATTTTAAAATTAACAGAAATGACTACATACAGCTACCTGGGAAACGAAGCGAGAGGGCAAATCATGGGCGAGTGCTGCAGCCATACTTTGCACGAACGAAAATGTACCAGCATTCATTCTTCCCTGAAACGATTGAGGCGTGGAATGTATTACCGGGTGACGTAGTACATACGAATGATGTTCACAAATTTATGCACTCACTTGATCTACATTTTTGTGATTTGTCATAAAAATGATCCCGATTGTTCTGTATTATGTGATTTGAAATTTCTTTGTTTTTTGTTGGTTGTAAGAGAGTACTTCTAATGTTGTATAAATGTATCTCAGTTTAAAAATTTTATTGTAAGTTGTATAATTATGTACCTACTTATTTGTACCAAGTGTCGAACCTCCCTGTAATGACCCTCAGGAGAGGGTTGACAGTATTTCAAATAATAAATAAATAAATAAATAGATATCAAGCCATTCGGGACGCAACAGCGCGATTTCGCGAAGGCGTTCGTCAAAAAACGCGCGCGTCCCTCCAAACGCGCGTAAATCGCGCCAGAAATTGCGCCACGCGCTTCACCTTTTCCCTTCAAGTTCCAAGATTTGTCAATTATGGTGTCGGTTATATGCACGCAAATATGCCACTTAAGGTGCGATTGATACTAGTGACGCAAGTGCACAATTTGTATCCCGTGGTTCTGTTTCCGTACTACCTCACATTCGGCTTTTCAGTAATAAACGATCCAAGTGTCTATCTTGTTCTTTTTTGTATATTTCTTCACTCGCCCACCTCATGTACCAAGCCACACACAGCCATGGCGGCGGAGCGGCAGGTCATGTTGTGCTGCGGATGGTACGAGATACAGCGTACTCGACCACGAGCCGAGCGCAGGTTCTGACGAGCCAAATCGAACAACGGGACCGATCGCACTAGCGAGACTATAAGCTCGTCGCTGCACGAGCGCGTTACATGCTGCATTTATAACGTCTAAGGGCTTGTGTGCAATGCAAGAAATTCTGCACATAGAGAGGCATGCTCTCGCTAAAAAAAAATGAGTTTCAGAAATGGTCCAACCGACTTACACAAACCGAAGGCCTGTGAGTGATTTCGCAGTTGGTAGTGGCTTCATTGACCGCAAACGGATAAAACAAATTTTCGTTTTCATGCAGACTTATGAAACAAAATCCATATTACACATTCAGCTATACAGTGGTTTCCTTAATGCAAGTTTCTAATAATGGTCGCGCGTTTACGTTCGCGGCAGCTGCTCGCACTATCTTCATGGCTTCAACATCAATTACATATTTGCAGTAAATAGAACCTTTTCGACCTTATGAAGCGTCACGCACTTACTTTTGTTCATGTTCGCAATCCCAGGCCACGATGATGACAACCGCCTCGTGCGCTCAGCGCGCCAAAAAACTCCGCTGCCGCCGGCGTCACCATCGAAATATGGCTGCACAACTCACTTCTTGTTCGCTAGGTTTTTTGGCGCCTTGACAAGGTCGCGAGAGCGCGCCAAGTGAGTGATGATGATATAATGATATAAGCTCGCTTGGGCGCGCCATGAAACGGATGACAGCGGCACATGAAGGCACCAAACGTAGCCTCGGTGATCGGTTCCGGCAGCGCACCGGAGCCCATCGCGGAGGCCGTGCACTAAAGACCGCTTGGGAGCAGTTTTGGCGCAATAATGCGTTTTGGAGCAGGATGGCGCAGCAGAAGCGCATTGGCGCAGCATGGCGCAAATGGCGCAGCACTTCCACCCCTGTGTAGTGGGACCACCACCGTACAATAAAAGGACATCTTAAGCGCAACTAAAGGTCATCATGAACTACAGTGCCGCAGTTATACGCCTAACAACAACGCGAAAGTGCATGAGCCTCGCTTTTGTTTACCACAGAGTCGCTGAAACGCGGCATTCACACACTATTTAATGCTCCTTATTGGGACTATGCCAAGTGAGCATTTGGACGTACTTGAACCAGAAAGCGGCACCAACACTGAAATGATTCTGGCGAACGAAGGGTACGACACCAATATACAGCCGTCTCGAAAGTCGCACTCATGATCTTATTACAACGCGCATGCAGCTGAGCAAGCCCATTTGCTTCTGTACACCATGTTAGGTATACGTATGAGCAGTTAAACCCGCGCTAACGTAACAGAACAAACCGCCCTTTGAGAACGTGCAGGACGTACGCGCACATGCAAACACGGCGTGGCTAGCAGACGATGCAGGGAGCAATCCACACTAGGCGCGCTTCAGCCAGTAGCCGCCAGGCGGCGACTCTGTTAGATCTCGCGGCCAATAGTGGCTGTGGATCCGCTGTAGCTTTCTTCTATTATGTTTGTGTAGGCTTCCTAGATGCCCCGATTCCGCAGTGCCTGCATGACTGCTGATGTCTCCACCGAATCAAATGCCTTCTCGTAATCTATGAAGGCTATGTATAGGGTTGGTTGTATTCCGCGCATTTCCCTATCACCTTATTGATAGTATGAATATGGTCTATTGTTGAGAAGCCTGTACGAAATCCTGCCTGGTCCTATGGTTGATTGAACTCTAATGTCTTATTAATTCTGTTAGCAATTACTTTTGTGAATAGCTTGTACACAACGGACAGTAAGCTGACGGGCCTGTAATTTTTCAGGTCCTTGACGTCCCCTTTCTTATGGATCAAGATAATGTTGGCATTCTTCCAAGATTGTGGTATCCTCCCCGTCGAGAGACACTTCGTATACAGGGTGGACAGTTTTTCTAACAATCTCTCCACCGTCTTTCAACAGGTCTGATGTTATCTGATCCTCACCAGCGGCTTTGCCTCTTAGCATTCTCTTTAGGGCTCTCTTTACTTCTACTGTCAATACTGGTGGGATGTCAGATTCCTCTGGGCTATTACTGCTTCTTACGTTATCATCCTGACTGTCTCGGCTGCTGTACAGATCTCTGTAGAACTCTTCCGCTACCTCAACTATTCTGTCCCTATTGGTTGTGACCTTGCCTTCTTTGTCCCTTAATGCATACATCTGATTTTTGCCTATGCAGTTTTATCTTCATAGCTTTGAGGCTTCTTCCATTCTTTAGAGCATTTTCAATTCTCTCCACATTATACATTCTTATGTCGGCTACTTTACGCCTATTGATTAACTTCGAAAGCTCCGCCAGCTCTTTTGTCTGTTGCATTTGAGGCTTTCATGGCTTGACGTTTCTTAATGAGGTTTTTCGTCTCTTGGATAGATTACCAGTGTCCTGTGTAACGACTGTACCCCCGACTTCCACTGCACACTCCTTAAAGATACTAGTCAGATTATCATTCATTGCGTCAACGCTAAGGTCGTTTTCCTCGGTTAAAGCCGCGTACCTATTCTGAAGTGATACTCTGAATTCCTGTACTTTCCCTCTCAGAGCTAATATGCATAAAACTAAAGTAATGTGGAACAATCTTGGCAGAGAACAGCGCTTTGCGATAGGGGGCGAGACACTGGAAGTTGTAAAGGAGTACGTCTACTTAGGACAGGTAGTCACCGCGAAGCCGAACCATGAGAGTGAAATAACTAGAGAATAAGGATGGGATGGGGCTCATTCGGCAAGCATTATCAAATCATGAATGGTACTCTATCACTATCCCTCAAGAGGAAAGTATATAACAGCTGCATCTTACCGGTACTTACCTACGGAGCAGAAACCTGGAGACTTACAAAGAGGGTTCAACTTAAATTGAGGACGACGCAGCGAGTGATGGAAAGGAAAATGATAGGTGTAACCTTAAGAGACAGGAAGAGAGCAGAGTGGGTCAGGGAACAAACGGGGGTTAATAAGGATATCATAGTTGAAATCAAGAAGAAATGGATTATAGGCCGGGCACGTAGCGCGTCGGCAGGATAACCGGTGGTCATTAAGGGTAACTGACTGGATTCCACGAGATGGCAAACGAGTGAGGGGGAGACAGAAAATGGGTGGGTAGATGAGATTAACAAGTTTGTAGGTACAACGTGGCAGCAGAAAGCACAGGACCGGGTTTGATTGGCGGAACATGGGAGAGGCTTTTGCCCTGCAGTGGGCGTAGACAGGCTGATGATGATTTCTACGTAGGGCAGACGGGCCCACTGTGTTAAAGGGACACTAAAAGAGAAACAATGAATTGGTTTAGATTGATAAAGTGTGCTCGGAGAACTATTATGTAGTTTATTTCACAACCATATGTTGTGTGTTAGAGGAGAAAACCAAGTTAAATGTTTCATTTTTAAATTTCGCGCCGAACTTTGTAATTCGTGACGTAAAAGATTTCAAAGAGCATTTAACGTATTTTGGCGCCACTGGCTCGACGAAAGTTCCACAACTCGTTATGTCAGTCTCTGGCCCCCTCAGAGGACAATGTACTTCGATTTAACCGATTAGGAACTACGTAGCCCCAAGCAGGCGCCGTCAAAAATATGTGACGTCACGGCAAATGGTGCGGGAATTCCAAGGTGGCGTCACCACCTGTATTTTTTTTTTTTTCGCTTATTAAGCGTCTTCTCGCAGCAAGCGTGGTGTTTTGGTATCGTGGAAGATTACTTTACTAATGCGAGAAAAATCGTTTTGCTCTTTAGTGTCCCTTTAATCAGGAACCATTGGAGCGTGAGAGGTCCAGAAACTTACCATCTTTGCTTACATTGTTGAGGGTAAATTTACGCCGAAATTCGATTAATGAAAAATGTCATGAAGGCACAAGAAATATGGTTGAGGCCTGGCATATCGATATTAGCGGAAGCGCATGCGAGAGCCAGCCATCAATTTAGAATGCTGGAACAGTTATTTCTCGCGTACATATGTGCCGGTTTAACAAGTGGCACCACTAGATACGCTTTACTTTCTTTTCCACTGCAGTCGTCCCGTTGATAGCCGGTATAGTTCCCTTGCCTTCTTTAATGATAAAACAACATCCACTTTTTATTTTCCTGCAACAGCATCAACATTTCAGGAAGGAAAATGGCTAAGCTCAGTTGTTCCCCCAGTCAAATCCTCCAGGTCTGTCTTCCGGTAGTGGGTTGTAGTTAGGGTCAGCCGGTGGCGACTCAAACAGGTACTTGCTGCAAAGGACAGATACTTCAATGAGAGCATCCCTTGCGGCACACATTATTAGGGACACAAAATTGGGTTACATACAAGAAGCTTCAATCACTTATTTTATGTGGACTCGGTGGCACTTTGTCAATACGCGTGCCTCTTCACATGTCTTCAGTAGACGTGTTTGCACTCGTACAGTGCGCATCTCTATTTAGTAAAACATACGCTTACATTCAGTCAGAGAGCTGTGTGAAATGGCATGTTCAATACATTTTTGCACAACACCGTGCAAATGTTCGTGCTTGAACTTCGAAATCACATATTGCACTGTTGTAAAGGACAACATGCAGCGCTATATATAATTGTAAAGTTTATAAGGTTTTTAGCGTGTCCGTTATTCCGCTATACGCAAGAGCGTTGCGGAATACCGGATAGCGTAGGAAGGTTTGCAATGGACTTTTTTTCGGGTTGGCAGAAACATTTAGGAGGTGCAACTCCGCTACTTGAGGCTACCAGATAACGTCACACTGCCCAGAGCCACTTCATGCTGGCGGCGTCTGGCGGCAGGCGAGGGAATTGCCGTCGTTTCGGTTTCCGAGAGAACCGGCCACGCGCGTCGCTCCCGCTCCGCCGCAATCACAGAGCATGCACGCGAAGCGCATTCGTTCTTGCTCCACCTTTTCCCTGCAAGACTTGCGCCCGCTTTTGCAGGTTTCAACAAAATACCTGCGTCCCATCTTATAGTCCCACGCTTCATAGTCCCATCTTAGGCTAGCAAATGCCGAATGTACGCAGCAGCGTTATTACAGCCCTCTAGCAGACGCTGACCTGAGCTGTTACAGAGAAGGCAATCTACACAAAAATATAACAGTAATAATGCTCTAATCAAAAAATTAGCGTGCCCGCTGAAGCAAACGCCGCTGTCGTTTGCTCACGAACGCTGCTAAATAGAACGCGCGCGGGCGGGCGTGCTCGCCCAGCCAGCAGCGCTTTTTCTTTTAAATGCGAATGCATTTCTAAAGGCCGTTTCACATGACACAAAAAGTAGCGATTTTCAGGCTGCGAATTCGCTCGCAGCGAAAAAAATGATCGTTCGCTCCCGCCGCAGCGGTCAGTGGCGAGCGACCAACATGTTGGAAATTTTTCGCTCTGTTCGCAGCGGCAGAGCGATTTTTCGGTCTGAACCCTTCGAAATAGCACCGGCTCGGCCGAGCCGTCGAAATTGCGCCAACGAGTTTGTTTTGGTTGTGGCCGTCATTGCGTATTCCAAAGTGAATTTAGATTGTAAAGCGTTTTTTAAATGACAAGACAGGCGTGCTCTTCGCTACCGGTGATGAAAGTTAAGAATATCATAACGGCCAGATTGTTACATTACATTCGAAATTTATGCAGTGTCTGCCACGAACAACGGCAGCAAGCAGCTTTGCGCGCCGCGCCAGTCGCAGAGCGAAAATCGCAGACCATTCGCTGTCCATGTGAAACGAAACCGCCATTAGCGGCGGTTGCGAACAGAGCGAACCGAGCGATTTTCTTCGCTGCAATCGCGGCATGTGAAACAGCCTTAAGTCGGGCTATGTGAGGCATCTGGCGTTGTCCGCGCGCCGGCAGGTGTTATCTCTCCGCTCTCACTCCCTCTCCCATAGCAAACCACTGCTCTCCACTAGGAGGTCAGTGATAGCAACAGCTGCGGGTATGGTGCTGCGGGGCGCGCGCGCTTATCCTCGCCCCTAGCAAGCGGAGCATGTGGTGCGAGAGAGTGTAGGAGAGGGTAGGTGCAGTGCTTCGCCGCTCCTTCTCTCGCCGTTCGCTCACTCTCCTCCCTGCGCCACCGCCTCAATGCAGTGCGTTTGAAACGCGTTTGTAGCGTTTAAGCCTGAAAACAGCGCGTTCTAAACGCGTTTGTGCTGCATTGAAGGCGGTGGCAACATCCCTGAGGTGATTACGAACGCACGTAGGAAGCGCTCGTTGAAAGAGGCGCCCTAAAGGGAGACACTTGAGCGCGTCGATGTGTCCAACTTTATGCCATTAAAGTTACTACGCCATGTACTCTCGGCGCAAAAAAATGCATTCGCATTTCCTCACGATTCCCTTCGGGGAGGTGGGGGCATTTTTTTGCGGTTGCGGCTTCGCGCCGCAATGCGCCGCCCATTGAAGTGCCCTCCGTCCATAGAGTTTCTTACAATACTTACTAGAGGGAACTTGTGTCTACGGGAACTGCAACGCATGGCGCTTCAGCCAGCATGGGAATGATGGGTAGTATATACAGTACAAAAATTCTGCTTACTACGTAGTAAAATAGCGAAATTGAGTTTGCATTATAATAACGTAAATATTAGGAGCCATCTTAAGGCGTTGTCAAAGGGACTGGAGAAGCATTGTTCTACGAAAGATCCGTTTTTCTGAGGAGCGTCTCGAGTGGTTTTGCGCTATTTTCCATAGGCACTGAATTTTGTGTGGTCTTACCTTAAATGCTTAATTGCCACAGCTATTAGGGGTTACCCGCCGCGGTGGTCTAGTGGTTATGGTGCATAACTGCTGACCCGAAGGTCGCGGCGGCGGCATTTTGATGGAGGCAAAATGCTAGAGGCCCGTGTTAGGCCCCAGGTTGTCGAAATTTCAAGAGCCCTCGACTACGGCGTCTCTCATACCCCGGTTTTGGGACGTAAAACGCAACAAGAATAATTACCCCTTGGGGGTGTCTATGCTTATGCACTGTGTTTAATACGAAACCGCTTTTCTATTTTAGTTATATATTTGGTTTCCTTTTTTAGACTTCCTAAATGTTTTTACTGTTACTAATCACTCGGTAATTGGAGCTATATGCGGCAATATAGTGTGAATAGCGGCGGTGTCCTGCGGCGCTTTGTGCAACTGTACAATACGTCTGAGACGTTTCTGGGCTGCACATGTTCTCTTGTAGATTGTCAAAAATTGCGCATTACTGAATATGTCGCTAGCGAACGCTTTACGCCAGCAGATAAGTAGAATGTAAAAGTCATTTTATGTCCGCTACGTAAACACGAGTATCAAAGAATGTCGCTACCAGTGTTCCTACTGCTGTGCACCTGCCTGGTTATTCGGTATTGCGAAGACCATGATACGTTTACGGACAAGGTAGAACTCCCCAGCGCTATTGGCGCCATCGTGTGGAGGGCTCCTATTGAAGTTCTTGAGATTAGATGGCAACCCTCAACCGCGTCGGCAAGCAGAGCAGCGACTGCCACCAATTACACAAGCGACAGGCAAAAACCGCAATCAGATAAACCAACGCCAATAACTTGTTTTGGAATGAAACTAATATGCCTTGAGCAAGAAATACAAGGACTTTTGAGATATTACCAGAGATTTCATTCAAATGAAACAAAATGGTCGCAGGTATTAAATATTCAAGCGAACATTTTTGGGCATAGGTGTTTAGTGCGATATTATCTAGATATATAATGCATTCTTGATGCAGCGCTAAAAGACAGAGACTAAGAAGGAACATTCACACAGGACGAACGCTGTGGTAACAGCGTTCGTCCTGTGTGAATGTTTCTTCTCTGTCTTTTAGCGCTGCATCAAGAACGCATTTGTACCAGCAAGCCCAACTTTCTATCCTGTTAGATATATAATAACAAATTTGCGAATGTATCGAGCTATCTTAAGATACAATTGGAATGTATCGTATCGGATACAATCAGTGTTGTGGTATCTTGTATCTGTATCTAATACTTCTGGCCTGAGTATCTTGTATCGTACCGCGATACTATTTCAAAGTATCTTTGCCCAGCCCTGGTGCCCAGCAAGTGTATAAAATGCAGGGAGGATTGGATTTCTTTTTATTAAAAGGCCAGCAGTACCGAAAAAGGTGTCGACGGCACTGAAGACGTTAATTTTGAAATTATTTGGTCACTGCAGCGGCCACGAGCGCGGGGCTACCAAGCAGGCGCGCGCGCACCCGAGATGCTCGTTGTAAGAGACGGCGCAGTGAGAGCTCGTTTCCGCGTCCTCAGACAGGTTGAGTTCGAAACAGCAACACCTCTTGGGTGAATTGAACGCACGTGCACTGGAGCTTCGCTATTCTATCCGCCCTCTGTTCGCATCGCAGCTAGGCGCTGATAACACGGCGGAGATGGAAGCAAGATGAAAACTCTATAAGGGCGCTATGGGCGCTCGCTTCACGCACGCTGCTGCCAGAGAAACTGCAATGCGCCAGTTGCGATCAGTGGAAAGCATGAACGCGGCGCTCCAGTGGCAAAGCAAAATATGGAATGTCAAAAGAAAGAAAAGCAAAACTATCGGTAACCGGTTGCGCTTGCCTATCTTAGATGTTGGCAGCAAACGGCCCCAACTGGCCGCGCGTTCGGTCCGCTGTTCACACTTCATTCGACGCCGATAGCGCTTGCGCTTTGCTCTTACTCTACTCCTCCTGTGCGCCTCATGGCGAGAAAGTATAGCTCTGAATGAGTGTATTATGGAGACTACCTTTCGAAGCACAAGAAGCTTAATTATTGCAAAGAAGCCAAAATTTCACATCGCTGCCGACCTAGACATCAATACTTTGAAGGAACGTTTAACACCCGAAAGATCAGTGACTGTCAGTGAGACGGACTACTTGTGCTACGCGTGCTTTTGCTACGACTGCAACGAAAAATCTTCACGGAACTCACAGTTGAACGATGGCATGCTTATGCCCCTGAAAAAGAAATCGACGTCATTAACCAGATCAGCGCGACTACCGGCGTGTCCTCTTTGAAACCTCCTGGCACAGTCGGTTCAGGCCAGCCTACATCAAGAGAAGACAAACTGAGGTGCAGAAGGTGGTAGCCAAAAATGTTCGCTGCAAGAAACGGCGGGCGTAAAGTTAAAGGGACACGAAAAAGCAAAACGATTTTTCTCATATTAGTAAAGTATTCTTTCACGATGCCAAAAACACCACGCTTGCTGCAAGAAGACGCTTAGTGAAGCGAGAAAACGCGTAAGAAGAAAATGTGGGTGGCGACGCCACCTACAAGTTTCCGCACCATTCGCCGTGACGTCACATATTTTGACGGCGCCTACTAGGGACTACGTAGTTCCTAATCAATAAAAATGAAGTGCATTGTCCTCTGAGGGGTCCATAGACTTAACATACCAAGTTCGGGGTAATCTTGTTGAGCCAATGGCGCCAAAATACGATAAATACACTTTGAAATCCCTGACGTTACCCGGGGAGATTTCAGCGCGAAATTCAAAAATGAAACTTTGAACTTTATTTTCTCCTCTATTAATAAACCTATGATGGCGAAATTGACGACATTAGACTTCTCAGAGCACAATTTATCGATCTAAACCAATTCATTGTTCCTCTTTAGTGTCCCTTTAAGGTGATGCATCGGGAAATCCAGCTGAAGGAAAGTGCTGGTTCTGAGCGCATTGGACCGAACGCTTTCGGCAAGTTCATGCAGCAACGACGGGACCCCGGTAACGCTGTCAACTTCACTCTCCTGCCATCCACACTAGCGAAAAATTCTAATAGAAGCATATTTCTTAAGCATGGAAGCATCGGATCTTCAGACCAGCGTAGTGCGCTGAGCCTTGCCTAAGGGCCTCATTGAAGGGGCCGTAACTATTAGTGCAACGAAATTATGCAATATGTTTTTAATGATTGTGAAAGCTGATGTGGAGGAGAATAAGTGGACAAAGTTTAACAAATATAAAAAATTTGGTTTTTAATTGTCGTCTGAAGTTTCCATTGTTCGGTGTTTTCTTGAACTTAGCCCGATCGTATCTCTTTACTGAAAAGTTATATAAATATAAGATTCAGATGTTTAGTAGATAAGTATGCGAAGAACGTAATGCGGATTTTTCGTCGCTCTGCTACAAGGCTTTTTTGAGATAAACGCCTTCAAAGTAAAGAAAATAACGTTTCCTGGGCCAATTATGAGGTTTTTTTTATAAAAACATCTACACTACACATAAAACCTAAAAATACCTTAGCAGAAGCAAAAACACGCACATATTTAGTTAAAGAAATTTCAGCTACCTAACTAATATAGTCTGCGCAATTCATAACGAAAGTTGGCCAAAACAGCAGAGCGGATGAGCGCTCCACTCCACCTCTCCGTCATTATTGATTTCCTGTGCTTCGAAAAAATTTTTGGCCGGCAAAACAAATTGCGGATCTCTTCTTTCCACTCATCAGGCAATAATATATAACATTTTGAAATAAATTTAAGAGGTCGACCAGCCATCGTTTGTTCGATCTTACGTGGAATCACCCACTCGCAATAGCGGCTCGCCAATTGGCTTCCCAGTTCGGAGAGTCGCGCCTCCCACGACCAATTTACGAGTCCGTGTTTAATTAGTGGCGAGACTGCGTCAGCCGGACGCTGTGTGCACTGGTGTGTTATTTGTGTCGGGGTGTAGCAACACCCTCCAGACTAGCAACGGCCTCTCCAGTTAACGTTGAGGTCACCACACTACGTCGGGCGCGGAGGACGCGTTTTCATTGCTGCGCCTTCGTTTGTGTAATTACAGCGCGCTGCGAATCCATTCGTTCATGCTTTTGTCCCCGCGGTTTAATGGTGTGTGTAATAATAATAATAATATCTGGGGTTTAACGTCCCAAAACCAAGATATGATTATGAGAGACGCCGTAGTGGAGGGCTCCAGAAATTTCGACCACCTGGGGTTCTTTAACGTGCACCTAAATCTAAGGACACGGGCCTCAAACATTTTCGCCTCCATCGAAAATGCAGCCGCCGCGGCCGGGATTCGATCCCGCGACCTTCGGGTCAGCAGTCGAGCGCCATAACCACTAGACCACCGTGGCGGGGCAATGGTGTGTGTGTGTGTGTGTGTGTGTGTGTGTGTGTGTGTGTGTGTGTGTGTGTGTGTGTGTGTGTGTGTGTGTGTGTGTGTGTGTGTGTGTGTGTGTGTGTGTGTGTGTGTGTGTGTGTGTGTGTGTGTGTGTGTGTGTGTGTGTGTGTGTGTGTGTGTGTGTGTGTGTGTGTGTGTGTGTGTGTGTGTGTGTGTGTGTGTGTGTGTGTGTGTGTGTGTGTGTGTGTGTGTGTGTGTGTGTGTGTGTGTGTGTGTGTGTGTGTGTGTGTGTGTGTGTGTGTGTGTGTGTGTGTGTGTGTGTGTGTGTGTGTGTGTGTGTGTGTGTGTGTGTGTGTGTGTGTGTGTGTGTGTGTGTGTGTGTGTGTGTGTGTGTGTGTGTGTGTGTGTGTGTGTGTGTGTGTGGTGTGTGTGTGGTGTGTGTGGTGTGTGTGTGTGTGTGTGTGTGTGTGTGTGTGTGTGTGTGTGTAGTCAAGTAGATCCTCCGTGAGAAGTCACAACGTTGTTTATTTCGACGTTTCAGCCAGAGTCTGGCCTTCATCAGGAATGAGGGTACAGTTTGTCGGTGCTCAGCTTTATAGAATCTTAAAGGAGAGAGGATACGCGGAGGAGAAAAAAAAGAAAACAAGGAGAACATGAGGTAGACCCCCCCCCCCTCTCCGGCAGCCCCCTTCCCTCCATTAACGTATTGTTCCCGACCAGGAGGCGCCGCGTGGCTCCGGCGGTGCGGTGTGGGGAAAAAAGGAGCTTTTTTAAGAAGTTAAGCCTTTAACTACTCAGTGCCACGTGGACGTCTCGTCCCCGAAAGGGGGGCACCGCGTATTGCCGCAAAGGCTAGCAAGCGGGCGCAATGTCAATTTTGGCCCGCTCCTGGATTCCGCAGTCGGGGGCTCCTGATATATATATATATATATATATATATATATATATATATATATATATATATATATATATATATATATATATATATATATATATATTGTAAAGGCGTTTATTGACGTCGGGATTGACGGCGACGATACACAGCGACGACAGTCACGACTGAGCGCAGACTCGCAGACACGAGCACGAGGGGCGTGTTCTCAGAGAAGAGGCGAAGAGGACAACCCACTAGAAGGCGCTCGAGAGGACGACCCATTAAAGTCCCTCTAAAATATAGGGACCTTACGACCCATTACAGCGTTCTAATGCTTCTCTACAATAACCCCGGGTACGAAAAGGGAGCCGCCTGCCGACCTAACAGCTGTGAGCAGCATGAACCGGTGGAGCAGGAAGGAGGCTACATCGCGTGCTGTAGCCGCTGGGAGGGCGGCAGTTTCGGCGTATCGCGTAAGGTGGTCTACAGCGACGATGGCCCAGCGGTTACCAGCCGACGTCAGAGGAAGTGGCCTATACAAATCGATGCCAATGCGCCCAAACGGCCGGTCAGGGCAAGGTAGAGGTTGCAGACCTGCCGGCGACAGGTGCGTTGATGTTTTGCGGCGCTGACAATCGATGCAGCAGCCAACGAACTTCTGCACATAGCGGTACATCCCTCGCCAAAAGTACCGTTGGCGAATGCGGTGGTATGTTTTCGATACTCCAGAGTGCGCACACTGCGGATCAGCGTGGAACGATTCACATATGTTTGAACGCAGACTGCGGGGTATTACTAGTAGCTATTGGCGGCCGTCGGCGTTGTAATTGCGTCGGTGAAGGAGGTCGTCGCGAACGGCGAAATGGTGGGCTTGACGACGCAACGCGCGAGTGGATGGTGTGGCCGATGGATCAGTCAGTAAGTCTATCAGTGAGGCAATCCATTGATCTTTGCGCTGTTCGTTAGCGATTGTGTTAATGTCGATGCAAGAAACGGCAAAGTGAGGCGCCGAGCTGTGGGAATTGTCATCAGGCAAGGGAGAGCGCGACAGGGCGTCGGCGTCAGCATGCTGGCGTCCATTGCGGTAGAGCACGCGGATGTCATAGTCTTGCAGGCGAAGTGCCCACCGAGCGAGACGGCCTGAGGAATCCTTTAATGAAGACAACCAGCACAGCGCATGATGGTCGGTGACGACATCAAATGGGCGACCATACAAATAAGGTCGGAACTTCGTAAGGGCCCAGATGATTGCCAGGCATTCTTTCTCCGTAACGGTGTAGTTTGTCTCGGCTTTAGTAAGCGTACGACTTGCATATGCCACGACATATTCCGGGAACCAAGGTTTGCGTTGCGTAAGGACAGCGCCGAGGCCAACACCGCTGGCGTCCGTGTGTACCTCTGTAGGGGCCGTAGGATCGTAGTGGCGTAGTATGGGAGGAGACGTCAACAAACGACGGAGCTTTGCGAAAGCCTCGTCGCACTCCGACGACCACGAATTGAGGGGCCCGTTGCTGCTAAGGAGCTTCGTCAGCGGCGATATGATAGTCGCGAAGTTTCGGATGAAGCGCCGAAAGTAGGAGCATAGTCCTACGAAACTGCGCAGTTCTTTGACGGATGTAGGTTTGGGGAACTCTGTCACAGCCCGAAGCTTGGCTGGATCGGGGAGAATTCCGGCCTTGGACACGACGTAGCCTAGTATCGTCAGCTGCCGTGCTGCAAATCGGCACTTCTTTAGATTCAGTTGTAGCCCGGCGTCGCTGAAACGCGTCAAAACGTGCCGCAGGCGTTGAAGATGCGTGGAGAAGTCCGGGGCGAAAACGACGACGTCGTCGACGTGTGCCATTTCAAGTTGCGCAGAACGGTATCCATCATGCGCTCAAATGTCGCGGGCGCATTACACAGCCCAAACGGCATGACGTTGAATTCGTACAAGCCGTCGGGCGTGACAAAGGCGGTCTTCGGTCGAGCGTCATCAGCCATGGGGACTTGCGAGTACCCTGAGCGCAAATCGAGCGATGAAAAGAATCCTGCTCCTTGCAGGCTGTCAATGGCGTCGTCTATTCGAGGTAGGGGATAAACGTCCTTACGCGTATCTTATTCAGTCGTCGGCAGTCCACACAGAACCGCACAGAGCCGTCCTTCTTCGCAACGAGAACGACAGGAGACGCCCACGGGCTGTTTGCGGGCCGAATAACATCGCGGCGAAGCATGTCTTCGACTTCCTCGTTAATTACACGACGCTCTGTTGGAGATACGCGATATGGACGTTGCCGCAGAGGCGGCTGGGCGGCGGTGTCGATGCGATGCGTAACGGCGGACGTGCGGCCGAGAGAAGTTTGAGCGACATCGAAAGAAGAGCGAAGCTGGGAACGCTGGACCGGCGTAAGGTTGTCAGCAATGCAGGAACGAAATACATCAGCGGGTGATGAACTAGACGTGGAAACAGCAGTGAGCGTACTGGAACTGTGGCGGTGCAGTTCATCTGGTTCGTCCATAACTTGTGCGTCTTCGAGGGGTTCCACGCTGCCGAGACACTACCCTCGCACCAACGTGACACTGTACGGGGGTGGATTGATAACAAAAATAGAGGTGCTGCCCTGAGTGACTTGCACGGTAGCGAAAGGCACCAGCAAGCCTTTCCTCGTGCAAACGCGGTCAGATGGCGAGAGGAGTGCAGCGGTGTCGGAGAGACTGGCGCAGTAGACTGACACCGCCATTGACGAGTTTGCAGGCACCTTGGTGTCGTCTTTGACAAGTACCTTGCCCGCAGCCGATGGACTGTCTGCGGGCGTTAAATCAGAGAATGGTGAGAGCTCTATTTCTGCTGGTGCGCAATGAATTACGGCGTCGTGGCGGGAGAGAAAACCCCATCCTAGGATTACGTCGTGAGAGCAGGCAGGAATGATGATCAATTCGACGGCGTACAGAGCATCCTGAATAATCTTTTTCTTTACAAAACTGTTCCCACTTTCCGACAATAGATCATTACTGTTGTTTAGCGAAGCTCAGAAAAGAAAAAAGACATGTTACTGTATTTTCTTGTTACTAGAGATGTCCTTTACGCAGTAGCCACCACGCTCTGGAAACACAATGTTTGACATTTTCTGCTTTTGTTCTAATAAAAATGATGCAACATGTTTTTTCATATTATCATTCTGCAGTCCTTTGAGAACATTTTGGGCGACTTTGAACAAAATTGCGATTGGGGTTTTTTTATTATAGATTTTTGAATCGAGGAGCACTTTTGTCTTTTTGGTGTTTCGAGCATGAAAATTTATTACTTCGAAAATTATTAGAGAAATACAAATGCAGAGGTTCATTATTCACATAAAGGCCTATTCATGCTGCAAATATGAACGAGCTAAGATGTTCACAGAAGTAGCCATAGCGTCCCAAGTTTGACTGATTTTCAAAAACGCAGCGTTTTTCGTGAATTTTTAAAAATACATAATTTGCTCAGAATTCCATCAAATGATAAGAGATATTTCCTCTTTACTTCTACTTCCTCTAAAACGAAAGACATTTGTAATATATAGCTTCGGTAGCTGTCAGCATGCTTCCGAATTTACGAAACGCACTCTTCGTAAAAGGGTCGTCGTCAACCGGCGACACTTGTCGAATTTTCCTGTGTTGAAAAAAAATTTTATTTGAAAACGAACTGCGATTTCGTGCTGTGCAGTCATATGTGCACAACATACAAAATTATCAGGAAAATCGGAAACATCAAATATACACCGTTTTTTTTTTTTTATCTTTCGTGGAATCGACCAACTGTTACAACTGCTAGTTCGCGCTGGTCCTGTGTGTACCTCTGGGTTCGTCTCGTGCGTCCTTCTTCATGTTTGAGCAGCGCGCTTTAAGTGTCGAGCTGTGACACTTGACAGTTCGCGCTCGTCCTGTGTGTGTTCTTTTCGAGCGTCCTTTGCGCTTGATCGACGCCCTGGAAATTTCGAGCTGCCTTCCGTTCTTCGTGTTACATTCCAATTTGTTGCTATCGCATTCATTGTTTCGCCGTTGCGGCGAAACTGTGGCTTTGTTTTGCCATGGCATACACTGCACAAAATTACACTCGACCGTGTCTGCCTGCCCGGCCTCACTTGAGAAAAGGAGGTGCCCCTCCCCCCACCCGAAAAAAATTTCGGGCTACGCCCGTTCTCGACGTTTAGTCATTGGATGCATATGATTCGAGGTAAGGGGACATCCATCGGCATGAAATTCGTGATTCTTATTTCAAGTCAGATATTTCGTCAAGCTAATATACTTTGCCTTTAAACATGAATATACATGTTTAATGGACTTATGCTATTCCTGCACATTCCAACGCTGTTGTGACACTATGTACTACTCTCGCACTATATAGTGCAGGGGTCTCAAACACACGGCCCTCGGACCTCTCGCTAGCGGCCTGTGGCCCGCACATCCCATTTTTCGTCCCATGTTTTTCTTCATAAGTACGTTCTTGAGCTACACAGGCATGACAGGTCTGAAGCATTTTTTTTTTCGCGAGGCATCGCCTGCATCTACCATGTCTTGATGCATAACCGTGAAACAAAACTCTGTATTGCGTAACTGGCATCCAGATTTTGGTCATTTTGGAGATAGGTACCAATTTGTTGGTGGAAACTTGCTGCCACTTACCCTTCAGAAATGACCCATATGAATATTAAAAAGGTCTTTAATATGGCAACGTTAGCTGACAGCTAGTACAAGCTATTCCTACCTCCACCCCCCTTCACTCCTACCTTCGTCACTGTCCTGGCCCGTGCGAAAGTAAATTTTCGTGAATGCGGCCCGTTAGCTGAGGCGAGTTTGAGACCCCTGATATAGATGAACAAGACGAACGTTCAGATGTTAATGTGGGCACACAAAGCAGGCTGTGCATGTCCATCTCGCGTCACGTGACCACTGGGAGCCTAGACGGAGCCACGGAAAAGAATCTCTTTATAGGGATTCTATGCAGCGAGACTCCACGCAGTCTTTTCGTTTTAGTGGAGGGCTGAAGTTTAAGTTGAAATTTGGTGCAACCTATTCCTGCGGCTGGAACTTGCAAGAATGTTTCCCCGCATTGCGATGATAAGATCGCACTTGTGATGACAAGTTATAAGTATAAAGTTATTATATTACATTTATTACCGCAATTAGAGAATAACATTTAGGATATTAAATAATAAAAAATGCAAATAAAGCACGGAATAGCGATATGTTAACTATATATGCGCCTAGTCTACTTTCTTTTAGCTCACCTGCTTCGGATAAATCAAGTAGCCCCATATGCAAGAAGCAAAAGAAGATCAGTGCTTGTCGTTCATAAAACTTCTCCAAATAGCACGCCCCACGTAAAAAAAAATCGTTTTATCGAGATAAAATGGCAAACGTATATGTACGCACAACGTATGAAGGGACAACACTTGAAGGGACACTAAAGAAAAAAAATTCTTCCTATTATGAGTAAATTACTCTTAAAATCCCATAATCACCACGCTCGCTGCGACAAGATTCTGTGTAAGCGAGAAAACGCGCAAAAAGAAAATGGTGCCGACGCCACCTTGAAAATCGTGCAACACCGTGAAGTCGTAGATTCTGACGGCGTCTACTGGGATCTTCGTAGTTCCCAATAGGTAAAAATGAAGTACATTGACCTCTGAGAGGGCAATAGACTTAACATACCAACTTTCGAGAAGTTTGTTGACCCAATGTCCCCAAAATACGACAAACAGTTTGAAATCCGTGACGTCACGCACGGAGATTTCGGCGCGAAATTTAAAAATGAAACTTTGTCCTTGATTTGTTCCCTATGATGGTGAAACTACATTCGAGTTATCAGAGTACACTTTATCAGTCTTAACCGATTCATTCTATCCATTTTTGCCCCTTTAAGAACTGAGCAAAGTCCGAGCCCGACCCGACCCGACCCGAGCCCGCCACCTCAAACACGGGCCCGGCCCTAAGCCCGGAGCTTCAGACCCGAGCCCGGCCCGGGCCGCCGTGAAAACTACTTTAGCCCGGGTTTTCGGGTAGGCCCGGGCCCGGGTTTTCGGGTAGGCCCGAGTCCGTGCAGTGCTCTACTATGAACTGCTCAGCCAAATATTGCAGTCGTGCGCGCCGCGTAAAGGCTACAAGAGGGGCGCAAAGTTGCTGTTTTCTCAGGCGCCCTCTTTTCAAACAGGCCGGTTCTCACTCTCGTCGGTGGGCGGGGTGTCTCTCAGTTGACGTCACGGATATGTTTTTCCGCGTCGCAAGAGACATAGCATCCTTATTGGCCAATAGCCGACATAAATCAAGAGCGGTGTTTGGATCAGACGCGCTTATTCCCGTTGACACTGTGTACAGTAGTTGTTGTAGTTAAATAAACAGGCTGAAATATGGAAAAACTTTGTTACGGGTTTTCAAAAAGATGACTCACTTCCGGTAGAGGCCAACTGTCGTCTGCTGAACTCAGCGCGCCCGCGCACGTTCGAGCGTAACCTAGATTGGGCCACACTGCATTTTCGGTATCGCAGCCTCTTGTGCCTCGCTTGTTTCGATTAGTTTTGAATGTCATAACTGGCCTCAAATCTTATAAAACTTTGTGTGGCGTTGAGTTCTAACGCCACGGCTGAATTGCTCAGTGCGTGCAGAGATCGAGTTTCAAGCAGGTTCTTAACAGGCCCGAGAGCGGCCCCTCGTGAACCATAACGGTTGGATCATAGCTGAGGGTTTCAACACTATTATTCTTTTGACAGAGAATGCACACGACCATTAACATCTGGATAATACACTTCACGTCAAAGATATCCCGAAGACAGATTAAGCGGTAAGGTCGAAATAATACAACCTGAGTTCCACTGTCAACTCACTGAGAGTACTTTTGCTTCTAGTCGTCTTTAAAGAACAACCATCGGCCTGTGTTTAAAGGGGAACTGACATAAAATTTCAAGCTCGAGATGTGTCCTTCATTCGATTGTTCGGTATGCATAAGTATTTTTGACCAAGTTTGAATGGCGTCCGTCACCTGGGAGTTATTTTATTTCGAGGGCAAAGAGCATACGAAAGCTCAAAGGGGCTTTCATCATCATGCGACATCGACACTACTGTGACGTGTTCGGTGTGGCGTATACCGTCCTGAGTGACGATACACTAGTAGCGATGACGTCGACGATTCGAGTGTTTTTATCGTGGTGCCGACGCCTGGAAACGCTCTCACTCTTCATGCCTGATCTTCGTCACGCCGCTTTGAATGATTTCATGAAATTACAAGACGCAAACCACCAAGAAAGACAGGCGAAAGGAAAGAGCATGATTCGACATGTGTTCGTGAGTAAGCGTGTCGGGGAATTGTGTTGTTGAAAGCGTAGAAAAAGCGGAATGAGTGTGTCGTTTCATTACACGCGAGGTACACGCCGACACGACGACAAGCTATCAAAGTGGAGTAGCGTATAGATAAATATTATCGCTAACAAGTAACACGCAGGTAGCGTCAATAGTGAATTTTAATTCGTCCGCAGACTTCGCGCCGCTAGCGTAATACCGGGTTACTGCAGCCCTAACCGTGAGAGGCCGCATAGGTGGGGCCATCTGGCGGCGCAAAGAAGAACTTAGCAAGCACAGCATTGCTATTGTAGAAACCTACCGTATTCTATTTCTCCGCTGGTGTGCATTCGCCATACCGATATTCCATAGACCCCTTTGCGTATACCGGAATATGCCGTGCACGCTAAAATTCTCTAAGCGAGCATGGCCCAAGCGTGCATCCCTGGGAACCTCCTCGTTGCTGCTTGGAACGGCGTTCATTTTGAATCGCTGTTTTGCAAAGCGTCGAAGCGAAAATGATTCGCAACGTCGCGAATCGCGGCGATTCCAAGTTCCAGAATATCGTCTTCAACACTAGTCGACAGTTTTGACTGGTGACAAGAGATGACTGAACGTGTGCGCCTAGCAGACGAATGTTAGCTGAGCAGCTCAGCTTCACGTCACTTCTTTCTGTAGACAAGTGGTCAGCTGGGGCGCGGTCTGGAGGTGGCGCTGCCGGCGCCAAAAAATGGCGGGCTTGCCGGCCTTTTTGAATCGTGCTAGACACCGGTGATCTAAATCAATAAACAGGAGTTATTCGTCCCTCAGTGGCATTTCGGGTCGCGAATCGCTACTAGGGGCCGATAACTAGTCGTGGATGCAAAAAACTGTGAAATGCGTACATTTTGATGTCCAGTGCTCCTTTAAACTTACTTAATGCCACTACTACTAGTTCGGCGTCATCCTGCCGATGAACACCTTCGGCTCCGAATCTTCGGTTCGTCAGGTCTCCGTTAAAAAATGATAACGTGTGCCCTCATCGATTGCTTCTCCCTTATCGACATTCTTCGCCTCGCCCGAAATTCGTGGATACCGCGTGACAAGTTACCTTCAGTTTGCCGAACGAATGTGCATTCCATGGGCGTATGCTGTTGGTGATTTAAGTCATTTCTTTCTGCCGCGAGCTGCACCCCCCGTCCAGTGGGCATCAGCGGGTTTGAGCTGCTCTAAGGCCTCCACCGCGCTGCCACCTCACGGTCCGTTTCCGCTCCGTTTTTCGTGTTCCGTTCCGCCTCTCGCGAAGTGCGGAGGCGGCGGCCGTTTTTCGTACCAGCCAAACATGCAGCTACAGTAAAGGCCTCACCGCGCTGCCACCGCACGTCCGTTTCCGCTCCGTTTTTCTGCTCCGTTCCGCTTTTCGAGGCGGGAGGCTTCCGCAACAGTCCTCGGTGGGACCGCACGAGCGGACAGCATGCGCGCGCTGATTGGCCGACGCGATGTTCGCGAAGTGCTGGCAACCGTTCGTCACTGCAGCGGTGTTCGATGGCGGCGAACTATCACCAGCAGACGACTCAAACATATACTTTTGCTATGTGGGTTTAATTTTCCGCATTTTGACGTAAACAAAGCATTTGCACGGTTACGTTCTGTTCTACAGCGGCACGAGTTGCATGGCATGCGGTCATGGACGCCCCGAAACGCGGTATAGAGGGCTTACGCTGTACAATAGTTGAAATTCAGTTATTGCTGCCGCATCTCAGGCATTTCTCAGCAACAATCAGCCCATTTGCGCTAGGTCGCGTTCGGCGCGATCGCAGCGTTGAAGGTGTGTGCGCGTCAACTTGCAAGAACACGGCGTCCCCGCACCGTCTCTAATGCGATGATTCAGGTAGGGAACCTGTCGCGGCAACAGCGCTGCACGCTCACGACGATCAGGCATCGATCGCGACTGCAGACGGGTAGGTCATGAATAAAATTCTTCCTCTTCATATCATAGAAGGCGCAGTGCCGGCAATGGGAGGCGGGCGGGGGGGGAGGGGGGCGGATGCAGTGCTGCTATAAACTAACGGCAACCCCTGCCACCGATGACACCGTTCTGAAATGCAATGAAAACAAACCGCTCACTTGCACAAATTGTCTGTTTTCTTTCCAGCTAGCACTGCGGAATCTACGCAGTTAGCCGCAAAGGCACGATGCTAAAAAAAAACGCTGCAAGTAGGAGAATTTTCACAAGGTTCACTCGTATATCCTAGTTCTCCCAAAGCCGTTCAACCTTGCGTCATAAGTCCGCGGCCATGGCAAAGCACGAGTGCCTGCTCAAATTATTGTCACTGTTCTTGGCCGTCCTTTTGACTGATAGATATATGAGCATAGGCGTGCTCAGGGTTCCCCTTCAGGGGGGGGGGGGAGGCGAAGGTTCATCGCGGCGCCCCCCCCCCCCCCTCCATATTAATCAATGTATGGGGCAGACTTTGCGCCCCGCTCTTCTTAGGTGACTAGGGGGGGGGGAAGCCCCGCTGCCCCCCTTCTGCGCATGCCTACGTATATGAGTTTCTATTTGAAGTTGTAACTTTTGTTAGAAGTTACAGCATCAGACTGGCATCCTCTCCTTTCTAATACTGTGCAAGCCTGTTGAGTAGCTGTGTTCTTTTCTTACTGTGCCCAGATAAAATACATGGATACATGCGATGTCTTTTTTCTTGTTAACAGTTATCACATACTGAGGAAGACATCAAAGAAATAGTCGCGATGCTTAAGTTGTACAACCAAGGAACAATTGCCCGTACAGCTGGGAAGAAAAACTGGGACCTAGACAGCCCGATAATTGAGGGGAGGACAGGGTGAAACTTATTAGGTTCTGCATGTAATCCATGCCCAGCCCCGCCAGAATCATTAACAAGATGTGGCAAAATCTTTGTGATGATTCTATCATGGCTCCCACCCAGTATCTGATCGAATGCTGGCAAGCAAGACAGCCACCTACATAAGTGGTAAACTGCACAGATGGTAATTAATCCCAAAGCCAAGAAAAGAGGTGCAACAAGATAACCTCCGGCCTATTTCAATAACATCGAACACAGGCAAGCCTATTATGTAATGCTCATATGACTAAGTACATTCAGATTGCATTAATGTTATTTTGACATGCTGAAATGGTCATACCAAGCCAGAAGCTACGTACGTAGCTTGGGGCATTGATGACCGCGATCTTTTCCTGCATACCGTGATCAGGTTCAGGCCAAAACTGTCCGCACACAACATTATGCTACAAATTGAACCCTACATAATAGACGTGTGATTGCAGATATTGCATACCAAAGCAATCGTTAGAATGAGTCTCACGAAGGCCTTTGACAACATCACACACAAGGCTGTTATAGAGAAGCTACAGAAGCTAAACATATACATACATGTATGTAAGGACAACCATGTGTACCATGTGATGGTAATCGTAACAGGGGAGATCAGATCAGATCCAAAAAAAAAACGGCAGGAAGTGAAAGATGGAAGCTTGCGATGAAAAACTGTAAACAGGGGGTGGGTGCTCGAGCCAACGTTTCGAAAAGTGGACTTGGCTGGAACTGAAATCAGTTCCAGCCTTGAAGAAGACAAGTGCACTTGTCGAAACGTCCGCTCGAGCACCCACCCCCTGTTTACGGAGATCAGATCACGTGACATAGAATTCAAAATCTGGCGAACACCTTGGGGATCGGTTCCGTCTTCCTTTGTGCTGAATGTATACGCTTACTGGAAGAACTGAATAGCATGAAAGCATTACAGCATGGCCTGTAAGCTTATGGCATCATGTTGTGGGTAGGTGACAGCAATGGTCAGATACAAAAAAAAACTGTGCAATACACCATACACAGGCTAAACCATACGCCAAACAAATGATGTGGCTTATTATCTAAAGGATATCCAGTTGTCATTCTGCCATGAAAGAGGCCAACTTGGTACGCATAGTGCAGGCCTTCATTATCATGAGCTGTGTGCAACACCGTACCAAACTCCAAATGCCAGGGAAGACTCAATGAACTTATTGACATAATGAACTACACAGCATGAGACAGCATAAGGGCGAATATTACCCATAATGTATGCAGATATCTTAATTACTCCCCCTACCTAGAAAGATTCACCCCAATCACAGAATAAAAATACAGGAATGATGTGACAATGTTCATAGCTCTTTGCAACGTGTCCATTGTAACAGATGGCGATCCCAAAGTGGGAGGGTAAATGTGTGCTGAAAACGCCTAAGGAGCCGAGGAATTGCCCATTGCATTGGCAATGGCTTCCACGTGAGCCAAATATGTAATCAATGAAAGAAGGGAATTTTAAGGGCTCATTTCTTTGCTTCACACAACCTTAACGAAAACCAGCACATAACGAAGCCAAGGGTATAGGGGACATTAATTATACTGTTTTAAGTGTATCACTGTACAAATTATGATATAGATGTGAAGGAAGTAAAGGGGACAAAATGACAACTTGCCGCCATCAGGGACCGAACCTGCAATCCTTCGGATAACACGCCAAATACTCTACCAATTGAGCTATGGTAGAGCATTGAGCGTGTTATCCGAAGGTTGCAGGATCGGTCCCTGATGGCGGCAAGTTGTCTTTTCGTCCACTTTACTTTCTTCACATCTATATCACAATTTGTACAGTGATACATTTAAAACAGTACAATTAACGTCTCTTATACCTTGCTTGGCTTCATCATCTGCTGGTTTTCATTAAGGTTGTGTCAGATATGTAATCAGAAACTCCAAAGCCTCACTCTGCAACTTCACCAGGGGTGCATCTCGCTGACCGAACAGCAAATTCTGTCCAAATGATCGGGCACCTGTACACTATACCTTCCCATAAATGAGGCGGCTCATGCCATTGCTTGAGCAATTACATAACGAGCCACCAAGGTGCTCCTTCTAAGGTCAAGAGGGAACTGCACAGTTAACTACAGGGAGATCTAAGTCATTACAGACTGGGAAGAGCCCAGTATACCCCTAAGCATTCAACAATTGCTATGCAGCAAGTGGGGACCCGGTGCCTCCACTAAACCAATAACGCTTGAACCTGGTGGCTTGAACCTCATGTCAGCCTGGAAAAAGCAACTCTGGGCCATCCCATTGGCTAAAGACGGCCCTGGGCCCATGGGTTACTAGTCACTATTTAGGTGCCCATTTATTGCCAGAAACTGCTGGACACAAGCTAATGTTATCTCTTTCTCTCTTCTCTTGCTGTCATCTTTTCTTCACATATAAAACCACACAGAGAAACTGCAGCACAAAACAACAACCTTGTGGAAATTTAATTCTTGCAACTTGTAAATTTTCTGAACACAATAGTTCTACTCTACCAGAAACACAAAATCTGTCCACCCATGCCTCAAGTTCTTACTGTGCATAAAAATGTTCTACATACCTAAGTGGTAAGCTTGATGGAGCATTTAAGTGAAAGTAATGTATGCATGAAATTTCTTATAACTTATCTAATGATTGTTATACATAGCTGCTTGTCACACCTTTTCAAGAATACAGTACTTACATAAAAGTGAATATTTATATTGATGCAACATAAAGTGTTTGCAGTGAGCATAATATTCACATTTCTTGTTGAGGTCTCAATGGTTTCCGCTGTCCCTTTAATATACCTAGCCATACTTCACACAGCAATTAAACAATGCATAGTACATTATCAAAGTGCACAACAATAAGCAGTGCCATGGCGTGTATGATCCTGCTCTCAGCAATGATGAAATCCGAGAATGATTGAATAATGACTGTGGTAGCTGTTAAGAGCACCCATGTATGTGTTCTCATTGATCACTTTCACTACAAAGATTTGCTTGTGTAGGGCAACCAATGTTACTGAATTATATATAGCAAGCTCTACCTAAGCTACTGGCACACCCGAATGTGTCATATAGGTATTAACAACTTGGATAGTAATATAGAGCTATGTTTTATAAAATGAAAAGAGCATGGCCTGGATAACATAAATAGGTGAGTTGTACCTACATATCATCTGAAAGCCCGCTCAAATCAAGCAACTAAGCTTTGGACTGAGTACAGTGCAAAGCTGAGAACAATGACATGAGTAGGCTCATATGATGCAGGACAAGAAGCAAGACAGAACATTAAGTACCACCTGTCACACCAGATTCAGATCATAGTACTGTATATATGCAGTGAATGCATAGTCATTGCATCTCTGTATCTTGTATACTTATATTAATCTCTACGTATAGGGTGCTATGTTTGCATAATCAACATTAGTTCATTAATATTCTTGTAATTACCAAATGTTGTGTTCATTCTCTGTTATTACCTAGGCCAAGGTAGGCTGATAAATCGAGAAAACATTTCTTGCAATTCGTCATTTTCATAACAAAACCTGTACTTTCTCGAGTGACGCTTTGAGACTAATGCACTATATGTTCTGTTTGAACCTGCTAGCTGGGCCTCTTTTATAATTACCTAGTCACTACATAACTACTGATGAAATGAGGATATCCCCATGGGCACTGTGATAGTGAGCAAAGAAGTGCAAAGCCTTAAATTGCTTCAAAAAGAAAACATGCATAAGGGCAAATTTGGCATTCTTTCACACACCACTTGAATCGCACAGCACGCACAATCTCGTTTGTTCCTGTATTGTTTAATATTGTACACACCTTATTGCAGAACTGTGTTTGAATAAAGTAACCTGATGATTATCACAGCCAACCACAATTATCATGTCCAACAACTCTTAATGCATATGAGAAGTAACACATTGAAGTTCACATATTCAAAAAATACCACCGTAATTAGATTCTTTTACAACTGTACATATTCTTTAAATTGTACTGCATTAGGTATATCGTCATGTTTTCACCAAGCATACAACAAAGATGCCATTATGCCATTGTCTTCTATTATCTTTGTTATGTACGAATATGATGCTATATGCGGTAATGCTCTCTTTTGTACAAGTTGATATTTATTATTCGTCTTTTGCATGTATAACTATTTGCTTTCGCTAGTACATATGCCCTGTAATTGCTCCTACAGTGGGCGGTGCCTAAGTAAACGTTTACTCCATCTCCCATTTTTCACCATTGTGCTTGATTTGCTGAAAAATAAACACGGACTGACTGCTTGAATTATACGTAGGTGTCAATAAACCAATTTTGCAACTGACTATGACACGTTAACCATGCAATCATGGAATTATATGATCAGGTTACGTCACCAGTATAACTACTCTTTTGCTTCCCACCCATCCATCTATGAAATACTCAGACAAAATAACTTAACCTCATGTTTTGACACAACAAATAGATAGAATTGAAAACAATATAATTGAAATAAAGACTGCTTGATTACTGAGGGTGGAGCCTGTTCTCCATGGCCCCACTGGCTATTGCAGCTCAACGGGCCTGTTCGAGGGTTACCAATTCGTTTCCAATGACAGATTGAAAAGCCACACCTTCCACGACCCATTGTTGGGTCGTTGTTAAGTAGTCGTAAGGCGGCATTTGCGGGACGCTGTGTGCACTGGTACTGCAGTCGCTGTCTCCCTTCTGAGGATGAGACTGTATCAGTAAAGTAGATGTTTGCATCCTACTGCCTTCTGTGCAGGGTGGCTTCTCAGGCTTGTGGCTGTTTTATTTGGAAGTACGGGTTCATGTGACATGGCACGAGGATTCTTGCTCCTACATCAGGTGCATAAGTGTGGTTCCATTTTTACATACCTGAGGCATTGAGGGGTAACACAGTCATATTATATTCAATGGAAACATTTTTCCAGTGACTCTAAGTCTTATCACACAGAGTGCCCTGGTGTGTTGCATTGAGTCCTTTGTGCTGGGCCATAAGTGTGGCCCCAGCAAGTTTCTCAAATGTGTTGGTCATGCCTAGTTCGATGAGGCAGTCTGTGCTCATGTTTTTGGGCAGACCGAGTGCCACCTCGCAGGCAATCAAAATTATTCAATTTGCTTGGTGGATTTCAGTTTGTTGCGCATCTTGGAATGGGAGAGTGCAAGTTATTTTGCTCATGACGAAGGCGTGCCCTACTTTCATAGTGTCTATCTCCATTATTTTCTCTGTTGAGTGTGAAATTCTTAATAAAGTTAGTAACATTATGCATTGTGTACTTCAGTTTGAAAAGGAATTTTTGAATTTTTTTCACATGCATTGCAAGCACTAGCAAGTGCAGACTCCTTGGATAAGTTCTCCATCGAGCAGTAGTAAATGTGGTGGTGGAGCTGTGTTGGTTTAGGGTTCTTGGTGGTCAAATATATTTTTATTTTGATTTTCTTGGAGCGCACTTCATAACAACTTCTGCTGTGTATGATTCAACCTCGTCTAGGGCACGTTGAATTCTGTCCTGTCTGTCGCTGTACGAGCTCGTAGTGACTTAGAGTGCAGATTGCCATGCTGAGGTCACTGTCTTGCTACTGTACAGCAACTTGAACAGAGGCAGTATAAAGTTGCCTCGGGAAGTGAATACATATCCTTTTGCAGTAGCAGGTTTTGAGAACTGTTTGCTGGCATTAGCAATACTGCTTCAAGTTCATCAGCCTGACTATTCTTAAGGGTAGGTGGACCTTTGCCGTGGTTGCAGTCATACATAGGATAGAGTGGTTGCTACATAGATTTCCTACAAGTTGCTCCAACTAACATTTCGTAATGGTGGAATCTGGCAGTGTCTGCAGCCACACTGTTGCCCATCCTTGTGGGAACTCTTGGGTATTTAAGCAGCAGGAACTCATAGGCCTGGGTGGTTCCCTTGTTTATATCTCGCTTCCGCCTCCCCCCCCCCCCCTTCGGTGTACTATGCATATGTCCTCAAGGAGAATTAGTCGGTCCCTCTGTGCCATCCAAACTAGCACAACTGTCTACATGTGCTTCACTTAATTAGTACAAATGCAATGTAGTGCATGTTATGAAGCCACGTTACTCATGCGCTATTTATTTATTTATTTCTTCATTCGGTGGCTACATTTCACCAGAGGGCACTGCAGAAAGAGGGTTCCAGCAATAATAACAACATTTGTACAGCACAAAGTGAAACAGTGCTTGGAATCGCAGTGTTACGAATCGAAACGTTGCTTGCGGAACATAATACATGGTCTAAATGTTACTGACCACTTTGAAAAAGAAATATGTAGCATCCAAGTGATAACAAACACAAAATACACACAGATACACTGTTGAATATGGTAGTAGATGCACACAATATACAGAAATATTCAGCCATAACATTATCTGCAGATAATTCACTGTAAACAAAATCTGTGTGACACATAGCTTGTACAACTTCAATCAGTAGTTTGTTCTGGTGATTTCTAGCATGAAAGCACAATAAATTTGGCTAAGCCGTGACCACCTGGGTTTGTTGGTTTAACACAGCGGACGGCAACAAAAGCTATTCTTATTTTGTTAATGATTGCAGGGTGATGAGACATGCCTCAGAGTATGAAGTTATTGATCTCTTTTAACCCTTTCAGACGCCACCTATGAAGAACTGTCTGTAAATGTGTCAAATCGATACAATGTTATTTCAAGGCAATCGATATTATATTGCAACAAAAATAATGTCGCAATACGTTCATTTATGTGTGTTATAGTAATCATTCCTAATTACTTTGTAATTAAATATCTGTTTATTCTGAACCGATTCATGCTTTGTTTTTGCATAGATAGAATGAAATCTCAGGCTAGAAATATAGTGCAAATTTGTTTTCGTACCATGTCCATGTTGAACAGAGAAAAATTATACTTTTGACATTTCCCGCGACCCACGTCACTATCAACAGTCACTTTTGAAAACAACCTGTAAGACCATAGAGCAATGAAAGAACATCAGTGGGCAACCAAGGAAAAATAGGTTGTGCAGAACAAGCAGATGGGACAACTTTTCAAATTCCTTTAGAAAATTTTGTTGAACATGCAGTCGTTTTAAAATCTTTTACATCCAATGAGCAAAATTGTTAGCACTAATACTGGTGTCACACCACACAGTCACTTAATGGTCGCGGTCGGGCCTGATCTGGATCGAATTTCTTTATCGACGTGGCTGCTTTACGCTAACTGTAAAAGGAAGCCAATCACTGTTGAGAAATTTGATAGGGGCGTGCGAATAGCGAAATTTCATCTCGAATCGACTTCAAATCGAATAGTGCCAAATAGTAGCCAAAAATCTCCAATCGAATAAAGAATATTTTATTGAAAATTGCAAGAAAAAAACCAAGAAATGAAATGTGCTGATGTTCTCGAGGACCTAACGCGGTGAGTGACTGCTACCCAAAGGGTACAAATTGTCATGCAGAAGCACAAGCTGTTCCATGTGACCTGGCTTCAGGCTCTCTCACTGTGATGTTACAGTGTATGCTGCAGTTGAAAACACACGCTCACTGGGCACCTCAGTAGTAGGGATGGGAAGGTGTCGCAAAGCAATTTTGAAGATTCCTGGATAGCTCTTTCCAGTATTTCGAAGGATCATCCTTTCTTGTGATCAGGGACTCATTGAAGTATTTTTCAACCTCTTGACTATAAGGTCCGAGCTCAGTGTGCTGGTTATTTTTTTACATTAACAGTTCGACAGTCTCACAGACTGTTCCCTGGCCTTCTTTTGCTGGAGCCATTACGTGCGGAAATGACATAATCTCCTTTAAAATAAACATGTGCTCGCTTATGAACCAGGATATCGGCAAAGGTGTTAATGAAAGGCCTACTGTAACGACGTTAGCGTTAGTTTTAGCCACCCCACCCTAAGTTGCACCATTGGCCTTTGTTGTGTTTAGATATTCGTCCTGTTGAATCATTAAAAACTTCGAATACTACCTATTCGAAAGCTGAATCAAATTATTCGTTTTGAATTCAAAACTCGAATATTCGCACACCCCAAAAATTTGATCCCAAGCGGGCTTAATAGCGATTGACCGTGTTACATGCTGGAACACCAACATGAGCTTACCGAGAAGCTTCTGCAACGATACTTCGGGCCCTATAATATACTCTAATATTGTGGTGCACTGAACTATGACGTTTAGCCCAATGGCGTGATGCAGTCATAACGGCACTGCACATGGCCTGAAATCCTCCATGTATTGCGGCTTAAACCTTACAGTGTATGCTCATGGACTATGGGACGTTATTTCCAACTTGCTTTCTTAATTTATTTGATTGCATGCATTCACACTTTCGTGTTCTGTTAGCAGCAATGGGACAATGCTTTTTCAGAGGGGAGTACTAACATGTGTACTTTTTTTTTGTTTTCGATGGGACCGCGTTTCACTGACTTGGAACTGTTGCACATGTTTTCACTCGTCGCAAGCGACACCTTCATGTATTGGAACATTCTTGAACGGTTTTCATATTTTAACCCTTTTCCTACCAAAGACAAGCCGAGCTCTTCGACACGGTTTGTACTGCTCCCACCGAAAACGAGCTGGGCTCGTCTACACTGAAAGATACGTTTGGGGCGCTGCAATTAAGATACTCTGATTAATTTTGCTGAGTTCTCTGTGGCTTGAGGAAATAGTGCAGTAAAAAATTTAGAAATGTGCTCATAGAATGCATTTTGATCAAGAAAGGACTGGATTCTGGAAACCGCAATTAGAAAATGGCATCCTCCTCTGTGCGCAAGCAGCGCGCACATGCCGGCAACAGCTCCGTTAAGAAAAAAACGAAGAAAACGCATGTTTGCCTAAGTTTTGTGAAAAGAATTTCAGTTCTTCTGTGAGTGTGGCGACGACTACAAAGAACGGCATACTTTTTTCTAAATTATCAGATTCAGACGACAACTGCTTCTCAACATGTATCGGCAGTGGACGCCGACAGATGTAAACAAACCCCCACAGGCGCATCCATAGGTCAGCAAAAAAACTGGAGCTCACTCAGACTCACTCAAGAAATATATTTTGTTCTGAGGGCTCACTCGGGCTCAGACTCACCAAAATTTTCCTCAAATGGACTCACTCAGACTCAAACTCACCAACATATTACTCAGCCTGAGTGAGCCTGAGACGTCGTCTCATGAGTCCGTTGGCATAAAATTAGCTTTATCAATCATGGCGTCAATCCTCTCTAACGCCAATATCTCGCATAATCAGTGCTCATGATATGCATTTTTATCTTGTACCTTCAAATACGAGTTATCATCATATATCATCATTGTCATATATTGATCTAGTAAGGACATTTTTAGAAAATATGCGACTCACACGAGATATTTTTATCAACTTCCCATGAAAGAGTTTGCGGAGGGAGGTCATGGCACCCCTTTCCCAACTCACCCCTCTGATCAATAAATATTGAGGTGGCCCATGAATGCTAGTGTGCTGAGATATGTGTGAATAGACTTTAGTATAAACGTAAGCCGATATACGGCTGATAGTAAGGCTGAAGATGAGTAGATAGGACCATAAGTCGGCAACAAAAGGTGGAGCTCACTCAGACTCACTCAAGATCTATATTTTGCGCTTAGGGTTCACTCGGACACAGGATCACCAATATTTTCCTTAACTGCACTCACTCGAACTCAGACTCACTATAATTTTCTTCAACCGGACTCACTCGGACTCAAACTCACCAAAATATTACTCAGACTCATGGCCCGATCTGAGTCTGAATGAGTGAGTGAGTTGACTCATGAGTGAGTTTGCCGACCTATAGGCGCGTCCAAGGCTTTTTCAACGGCTCGCTTGTCCCTGTACATTATTTTTTTAATTTCAAAAAGACATTTTCTGCATCGAAGGCTGGAGAGGTTGGGGCACTTTCTGTGGTGCAGTGCAGTGAAGTCAATCGTCTGCATATTCGCAAAAAATACTTTGGTTGTTGTATAAAGACACATAGAATCAAAGAGGCAAATAAAAGCGTCGGTATTTTTGCATCGTTTTTGGCCAAAAGCTTGGTAGGGAAAGGGTTAAAAGATTACAAGCACGATGTAAATAGCATAGTACATTACCACATACGGAAGCACGAGCGATCGTGCTGAAATGTAGTGCGACTCATTAATGAAAGCCTGGCACATTTGGTTGCTACATCATACTCTTGACAACTGTACTCTGTACTTATCACTGCAACGCGTCTTGGTAGCTTAGCAGGCAAAGTGTCACACTGCTAAGTTTGAGGAAACTAGTTTGATTGCCGGTGATGGCGGCTGCATTTCGATGGGGGCAGAGTTCAGCAGCACCAGTGTATTATCATGAGCAGTATGAGAACAAAATATTTGAAAGAGGCTAGGCCTTTCTCATATATGGGTCATTTTCGAATTACTGAAGGGGATTTGGCATGAGGATTCGAACAACAGGCCAGTCACGTCTGCATAGCCATACCCGAACAAAGCGTTACTAATCGCAACAGATGAGAACACAATGCGATTGCAATTTAGCAAAGTCACAAAAATTCAGTCACAAGTCATAAAAAATATGGGACAAAGACAGTCACATGCGGGCCAGGTCTGCGGGCCGCAGGCCACGTATTTGAGACCCATGGTTTAGAGGAACCATGGCGCCTTTTCCACGTTTTTTCCGTCAGCTGCTGCTATGAATCGCCCAACAGCGGGTTCAAAGCTATTTGCCACACTAACGATAGTCTAACGATAGTCTGTTATATAGTGCTTATATTTAATTTAGGTGAATGTTAAAGAACCCCAAAGAATTAATCCAGACTACCCCTAACAGTATGCGTTATAATCATTATTGTGGCTTTTGCACGTAAGGTCTCAGAAGATATCTTGCTTTGCTATGCTCACATTTACCCAATAAAGACTTCATTTATACTTTACCGTAGTAAAATGCTTTGCTTGGCGCGTTGGTTCATATAGTCTAAAATAGATTTGAGTGCGAAAGGATGAGACACAAGAAGACAAGACGACTAAACGAGCGCCCACTACGAACTCATTTAGTCGTCTTGTCTTCTTGTGTCTCTTCCCTAGGTGCTCAAATCTATTCTAGACTATACTTTACCGGTTTGGCTGCTGCATTGTTCACAGTCACAACCTCATGACGATATAAAATTTTCGTGAAACTACAATCTAGCTGGCACTCCCCTATGACTGTGACTATCTGAACACCCCTTACTCTGTTCTCAAAACAAATAAGTGTGCACCAAGTCGCCCGGCAATTTGAATGACTGATTTTGACGCTTACACATATGTAGCCTTCTACGAGAACACGAAGATATGTAAAACCTTAAAATTAACTACACAGTCCTCACAAAATAAGTGCTTATCTGCCATCTGCTCTCACAAATGCCTGCACTAACCACCTGCACATTTCGGGTCTGAACATAAAACCATACACTTTGTTTAGTCATGAAAATCTTGTGGTTCAAACTAACATCCCCGTAACAAAAATGAAGGCCACCCAAAATTCCCATTAAAAACACCTCCTACGGGTCGTGTCCAGACCTATCAGCACATGTCCAGACCTATCACCTCACTAAAAGATGTACCTGAAGAAATGCACAAGTAACTTTTCAGGCAGACAGTGAATGTGAGAAGCAGATAAATCCATGTGATAAGCAGATAAATCCAGCTTTTATAGTTTGACACACAGGAACACGCGACTGATTGCTTGCATGGTTCACTTCGTAACACAAACACATTGCACGATGCACAACACAAATCAATTAGCACCTAGAACCACTGCAACACTGCAGATACACATCTAAGGACGCCATTGTTCGCTCGAACGCTACACGGTCACCACAGAGCACAACAAACGGCAAAACAGCTCAGACGCAATAGAACATGTACGACGGCGATGAAGAGGCAATGAAAATTGTAGCTACTGAGTGTATCATCACTCACGCCCTTGCAGTTCGCTGAAAGTATCAACATACAGGTACGCATTTGGCTGCGAACACAGGACACACACAAATGGCATGTGCTGGATGCAGCGAGCGAACACTTTTCATGTTCGTGTACGATGAGCATGTGCCATATGCAATTTACACCTGCATGGAATTACCTGCAAAGCGAATGATGGCATGAAACACACGCAATCGACAGCACCCAACGTTCACGTACACAGCACACTTCGCATTTTTTCATTGGCAATCGCACACGTTGATTAGATCTGGAAGCTAGCCCCACCTTGTTGCCTTTCGATAAATATTTCGACGGACGCTGATTAACACTGGTACTAATCACAATAACATCCAAATAAACTCCTTTTATGCAGCTGGCGACTAGGCCACTGCTCCCACTTTGTCACTTCATGCAGGTGTCATGTTTACATCGAACAGACATGAAGACGTCAAATTGTCACTGCCTTTTTTTCAGCCAACCAGTGACAGATACGTGTAACAGCACTAGCAAAATAGCTCACGTGAATGTTTTGCTGGTACGAGTCGTTTTAAGACATTATCCAGCACCAGCTGCAGACAGAATTGGTCATCAAAGAGTACGTAAAGGAGCGTCTAGGCAGACTAATTGGGTAATACGTGTCAATTTTGTTTGCATTACAATGAAGGATCATGGAAAATAGGTATGCCACAAACGATTGAATGAACGAAGGCAGATCTGCAAGGTAGTGGAAAGCTTTGATTTGGGCAACTGCCAGCTTTTGTAACATGACCGCAGCTAGCCTGTGAGGACAAACTGACAGCAAAGTTTCGAGCAAGTTAGGGTGCCAGTTGTATGTCATCGGATTCTACATCGAACTCACAACTTTGGTTAGAGTATTGCTTTACCGTTCTCTTACATGCATAGGGGTTTTGATTATAAAATTGAAATTAGTAGATAATTAAAGCATTTCTCCTCCACATGACCATCAGTTAGCAGTTTCTGTGGTTGGGCACCAGCAAGAAGTCGCTCGCATCACGACTTGCTTTATCTGAAATTTTGTTTGCATTATTTCCACATGATAGAAATGAAGGCTACCTGAAGTTGT
>NW_023614983.1:0-56545 GCF_013339695.2 Rhipicephalus sanguineus
TATTTTTTCGTATTTATCAATGCAATGAAGTTACTATTTTGAAACTCCAGCAATGCTGTTTTTTTTTTACTTCCGTCCACAATGAGTGCGCATCATAATAATTCACCAGTAGCATGTTGTGATATCAAAGATGGTGCTGACTTCAAAGAAAGAATTGCTGATCTACCTCAGTAACAGTACTTCAATACCTGGACATTGTCGCTTCTCTGCCATAGGCTTGTTCCTGAAATGTTTTCGTTCCTATATAATGCATCCAAGTATTGCCTGCCGCTTTCCACTACGGAAACGTTTGTAAATGGCGTTACGGCATTACTTTTTGGGTGCTCATTCTAATATACCTATTTACCCCTTTTCTGTATCATGCAGGTATATGTATTTTGTAAGCGCTACTTAAAACATGATTAATTATTTATTCGCCGCGTTTTTAGGGAAAATATTGCTTTGCAGCTCAATAAATATTTAGCACTCCAGTATTGATGCACTGGCTAGGAGATACACATTAAATTGTCGGTGGCGTATGTATAGAAATTCCGATTCATAACTTACCAATAATAAGGAACAGTGCTGCCAAAGAAGGAAGCCGCATCATCCTGTAGGCTTGTGAGCGCTTCTAGGAAAGAAATTAGAGATGCGGTCTCACAATCTTTTATACAATACCCAGCCTCAAGGCTGACGACGATTGCTTATATACCCGCGTGGTCACCTGACATTCGTAAGAAAATGCAGCGCTACTGTTCCGTTCAATAATGTCCAAATGTACCTATATTTATAGATACAATTTGAGGTAACCGGAATATAATGTAATGGTGTGCTTAGCACGAACATTATAAAAAAACTTCATCAAACACTTGACGAACCTCCCCCGTAACTACTTGCACAGAGGAAGAGCGTTTCCCCATTAACCAAGCTCTGCTATCTGTCAACCAAACTTAAGCACAGCTCGGACGCGACGTTATTTCGCTGATGTAGGGGATTCACTATATTTATATTTACTTGTGCCAGAGATGTTTTTGCTTTAGCTGCCACTGTATAAACTGCTCAGTTTGTGAGGAGGAGGAGGAGAGGTTGAGGAAAGGAAAAGGCGCAACTTCTGCAACCCTAATTGGGAGCACGGCTCAGCGCCTGTAGGGGAAAGGGGGGAGATCGTCTTGTGACAATTCTGAGTAACTTGTACCCAGGGCTGTCAGGCCAAAAAACAAAAAAAGTAACCAAGAAATTGCAAAAATGTAGCCAAATTATAGCCAACTGCAGCCAAGAGTAGCCATGAATGTGTGAAAAATAGCTGCGATGTTATTTAAGTGAGTACATTCAAGAGCATTTTGATGGAAATGTAGATAAGGGCAAGAACCCTTCGAAATCATAATTGCTGCAATTAAGGAATAAATTGTTGACTATAGCAATCATTTCGTGCAGGGTGTCGAAATTTCTTGCGCTGTTGCGGTAATAACGCTCTCCTCTCACGACTTCCGTGACTTTTATAAGTATGACAAGAAGAGCCTTTTGGTGAGTACCAAAATTGGTATCCTGCGAAAGTGCCCAAAAACAGTCCCTGGGACTGAAGCACAATTTATTCTAACTTTTGCAATAATTTCTCACGTGATGACGAAGTCACTGAAGTTAATATTCCCGACTTTTAGTGGCTACATAACTCTAAAAAATGACACAAGCCGCTCGTCCAATATTTGATTTTTAATGGCGATGAGTCCAAAGCGTCCTGGCCGCAGAGCGCTTTCGATTGACCTGTTCACTTTCAAGTATAGTTTAAAGTCGTTTTAAAGAATACGTTTTCGTCAAAATTAAGCCCCATGCAACAGCTTTGCCACGAGTAGAAGCCACGTATACAAAATAATTTTTTTGTGCGTGATGCAACCGCCAAATTGAAGTCTGGAAGTTCGAAAAACGCTGGGGGTGGCGACGTCGCAATGTATTAATAATTTGGTTCAAATGAAGGTAAAAAGAAACTAGTAAAGAGAGGCCATGTAGCCAAAGCGTTATTTTTTTCTGCCGCAACCGGCGCAACCGGCACATAGCATCCATCCATCCATCCATGCAAGAGCACTGTGAGATGAAAGTGTGAAAGATAAAATGCGTTTTCATGTAAACTCCTTTACGTGTTTGGCGGTAGCTCACTGGGCTAAACGCCCGCCAAGCCATCGTCGCGGACCGAGAGTTTATGGGGTCGACTCCTGTCAGCGGAACTTTATCTTATAGTTTTTCTTTTCGTTGCCATTTGATGGCGCTCATTTTGCTGACGTATTTCCGTGACGGAAATACATCATGAAAATCTTGGTGGACCGCGGCGTGAAGCACCTTCGTGTTAAAATGGTTCTGGGGTGCTATGCAGGATGGCCCGAGTTTGGCGAAACTCGGAATCTTTCCGAGCTTTGGCGACACCCCCTTTCGGACGATCTAACAGTACGAAAAGGTCAAATCCCATCCCTGAGCGCGCGCTGCGTTTCATTGGTTGCGATGAAACGCGGCGTCATATCAAGGGTGGTCGACAAGCTTGGGTAGTGTCTTCAAACCAGAGGCGTCATCTTTCATTTGTTTGTCCTTCCACTGTGTGCAGAAGTACACCCGTGTAGAAAGGTGTCAGAAACTTTTACTAACGATATTTTACAGAGGTACGGGCTGTTTAAATTCCTTTTCAGGCATTTAGTGTTCGCACTAAGTATCATTTAGAATAATCAGCACCGTGACCTCTGAGATTAGCTCCGGCCGAGTGCCTTACAACACCGCGGCCGGAGCTAACCGCCGAGGACACGTGTATAATCATCGTGGTCCGCGCCTGTACGTTCTAGCGCGTTGCTCGGTACGGCGCGCGCCCTCTTCGCCCTCTTACTCATCGTCTGCTTGCTCCCCGAGCACGTGCGCCCGGCTGATTAGCTAACAGGGTGGGCGGTATACCTAGGTAATTAAGTCAGGACATGCTATAATCAAGATAATTAAATCATGTCATTATAAGACCGAGCTAATTAAGCCACATCTTCCTAAGTCCAGGCTACTGAAGCCATGAAGAGCTAAGACCGAGCCAATTAGGACCATGTTAATTAACACGACGCTAATTAGTGGTGCGCTAACAAAGACCGAACAAATTAGAACCTTACTCACTGAAACCACGCTAACTAGTATCGCGCTAATTAGGGTTATGCTAATTAGATTCATAATAATTAAAACCTTGCCAATTAAATTCGATGCCAATTAAAATGCCGTGTTGATTAAAAGATTACCAATTAAATGGAACTATACCATTTTAATTATGACCTAGCCAAATATTGCCATCAAAATTGAGACCGAACTGACGTGGTCTGCTTCACTACGAAGCAGACCGAGCAGACTGAGTAGACGAGCCGCGTAAAAAGCTGGAAGAAGCTGTGACCACAAGATCCTACCAGGGCTCCAGCCTTGCACGAGTAGTGCAAGCTAACGAAATTATCTTATATGCAAAGAAGCTCTTCTTAGTGTCCCCCACATGAACCGCTTGACAGGCACACTGGCACGATGACAGCCACGAGTTGCACTGGGGCCTTTTCAGAATCAACGAGTTTGTGCCCGAGTTCGTGCGTCAGTCAGTTTGACAGACGCCCGCGGCGAAGATCGCGTCCGCCCACCGCGTTTGCTCTTGCCGAGGATCAGTGCTCACGCCACAACGCCAGCGAGCCGCACGATTCATCTATGAGCATATTCGCACAGACTATGCACACACGCACGAAGAACAAAAGGTTATCTCATCACGTGGCTACGATGTCTCGCATTCAGTTTCACCGCGCTCACGACGTACCACTCAGAGCCATGAAGCAAGCGCCTCTGGTGGCATTTGCGGCGACAAACGTTACTGTTTACTTGTTTGTGGAGACATTGCTTCTACCGATTTGTTACTGTAGAAAAAATGATGGCTGATCCCTCCATCATAGGATTCGGTATAACACGAAAGTGAAACGTGTCCTCACAGCAGTAGTTTATTGCTTATAGTGCATTCGTATATGACAGATTGTACAATATCTACTGTTGTTTGGCAGATATAACACCGCTTGATGGTGGACGCATCTCACTCACGTTGACGCCTAGTGGCACATCTCCGTACCGACGACTAAAGCCCATGATCACGATTTAACCCTTGCGGTAGCTGAAGTTCTTAACATATACATAGATCCCGCGCAAAGATGGCATCAACAAGCACATAATAAACACTAATGCTCGATATGCACTCCTTTAACGCGTCGTGAAATGCGAAGATAAACGCTACGCGCATCGTGTCTTCTCTCTAGCCTGGCTGTTACTTTGTAAAATATGTGGCACAAAAACCAGGCGACGCGGACTTACAAGCTCAAACAGACGTTTATTAGCGTCCGCATGAGCCCAGAACGTCAAGATGGCTCCTTCGTTCCTGGTCGAACGCGCTCACGAGCTCGCTAGCCCAAAACTCGTCTTCGTCTTCTTGAAGGCTGAACGCGGGAAATTCAACAACTTCTCACAGGGCGAGCAGGGAACGCGGTAGCCAGGCGAGAGTCGGAGAGCTATTTTTCGATATGGATGGATGCTATGAGCGATGCTTGAGCTAAAGCTGCTACCTCACGGTGTGTTAAAGCGTTGACGAAATTAAACTTGTATCGGAAACGCGCCGAATGGGACGGTCGTAGCAACGGCACGTTCTTTTTTCGAACCCGGTGGCACAGATGTCACCGCCCCGTTGTAAAGGGGACGCTCAAAGCATCCATTCATCAATTCAAGAGCACTGTGAGAGGAAAGTGTGAAAGATAAAAGGCGCTTTCATGTAGCCTCCGTAATGTGTTTGGCGGTAGCTCAGTGGGTTAAAAGCCCGCGAGCCATCATCGCGCGGAACGAGAGGTCATGGGTTCGGCTCCCGTCAACGGAAATTTTTCGTATAGTCCTTTTTTCTTTGCCATCTGATGGCGTTCATTTTGCTGACGTGCTTCCGTGACGGAAATACGTCATGTGGACCCCGGCATAAAACACTTTCGTGTTAAAATGTCCAGTCGTGTAATGTAGGTAGCAGGAACCTGTATATTTATTTATCTGTAATATTCGAGAGAAGCGAAACGAGCTGCACGAGAGTGCTGCGTGTGCGCCCTTGTTGCCTTCGAGATTGGAAATTTCCATGCCGCAGGTGGAACGAAATAACTTGCCCGAAAAAGCACAAATGCCCAAGAACACGCCTTTGGGAGCCGCGATGTTCATTTGGCAAAAAGATAGCGCGACAATCACTCTGACGTCGCTTTACTGTTGAAATGTTGACTGAGTGGCGGCGTTGACGTGATTGCAAGCGGTGCTCCCTTGAAAACCGTCGCAAATGCCGCACATGCGCTTGCGACGCCATGCTCGTTCTTGTAGCCGTTTTTATCAACGCTGCTATCGCGCGCTCTGCACTGTCTTCCTCTCATGACCGCCGTAGGGCGGGCTCGGAGCAAACTCGTGTGCTTGAGAAGCTCGGGCTATCATGCATAGCACCCGTGGTTGCTTTCAAGTTACACGAGCTTCCTGCTTAGTCCGCAAGTGCGTTTAGCTCTGTTCTGCTACAAATTTTATTTGTTTTTCTACGATCAGTTTGCTCCTTCAAATGCTCAACCTGATGTGGAATCCCGTGCAGTTTCCTGGCTGCACGGGAATTCTCATGGCGTACTGCTAGACTGTGGGCACTACCTTTTAATTCAGAAAGAAAGAGCGATTGCTTTCTCTTGTACCAGGCTACAACATGAGCGCAGTCACCCATTGTTATGTCTGAATAAATATTTGAGTTAGAATTGCACTATCTTTCGCCTTCGACTTGTTTTTTATTAGCTTGTTGTTGTTGCAAATACGCAAAATATCTTCTTCTTTCAGCTAATACAAACTGTAAATAACCACGAAGGTTATTTTCGATGGGGGTACTGCTATTGTTATGCTTCCGTGTAACTTCATGAATAATATTATGATAAAAATATGCTGTAAAGGCTTAAAGTAGCAGCCATACATGCTGTACACTCATAGCTGCAAGCACTGTCGATGATCGTCACTAATCTGATCATCGGCGGAATGCGTCCTCTTTTACCATCAGTCATGGAAACTACCAACATTATCGCTGGTGCTCGCGTAAGGTTGACTATGCTCACGTAGCTGGAACAATGTTGACTAATGAAGTCCTACGCGTTATCTTAACCGAACAATCTCAATCGTGAAGCATCGCAAACATTGCGGCATGGTCTGCGCCGAGCGTTGCTAAGGGTTTTCGTGGGTGAAACCCGAATTTATGAAATGAAGGAATAAACGCGCGTGGTAATGCCCTCCTCTGAAAACGCATCGCCCCGATGCTTCAAACAGAACATGAAAGTAAAAAAATGCATTTATTAGTAACGAAAACTCGTGAGGCAAACGGTAATGAAACAAGCAACAAGTCCAGTCCTAAGGTTTGGTAAAGGGCCCCTAAACCACCCAGAGCTCGAAATTTAGTTGTGGTGTGACAGTTGTGCACGAGTCTACAACGAACTCGTAGCCGTGACAATTTTTCGAAACAATGCCGCAATAGCGGAGTTACACGCGTTTGATGGAAACGCTGCGATCGCTCGTTTTATCCTTCCCTTCGATACCCTCCACTCGTCTGCTGGTCTCCTCTCCCAAAGCCGCTTTGCCCTTCTCGCCGAGTGCCCCTAACAATCTCACGACACATACCGCCATCGCTGACGCGTTCTTCGAAAACCAGCGGGCACTTCCGGTTGCCGCGACTCCATGAACTCCGTGCTTCTCGGCTAACCTGTTGTGGCCGTGCCGGCCCGTGCTCCAATGAATTGTGCCGGTATGGACCCTGCGTTGCGCGCACGCCTTCAAAGGATCGCCAACATGATGTATCCGTACGGTGAGGCGTGTCGCGTCTTTTCGTTCTTACAGTAGGCGATTTTGCAGGCAAGCACTGATGCGTGAAAGCCATCGCAAAATACTGTCGGATTCAGTCCGCGCAGCTTCTCAAACCACTAGGCATCACTGTGCTGGTATGCTAGTGACTTGGCAGTTGCGTTAGGGGCCGTAGTTGCCGATTCAAAAGCGCGCACGCGCGGGTAACGCGACGAAGAACAGAAAAGAGCGTGGCCTTAGAGACTATCCTGAATTCGTACATTCTTGTTCGATCAATCGTAGCATTGCCTGCATATACAGCATCACAGATTCAACACACTGGCGTCACACACGATACTAGGAAGACCGGAAGGGCTCGGAGAGGAGAAGAAATTGTTTCTTGGAATTTGTGGCGCGCCCGTGGCATGTACCGCTGCCACGTGTGGCATCGTTAATCGTGACGGCATTCTGCGCACGAAGGAAGGAAGGAAGGAAAATAAATTTATTGTGTCCTGCAGAACGCGACTGGGTCGCGCACCCGGCTCAGTCCCACGTAGGGACCGGCAAGCCGAGCCTGCCGGCCACCTCGCGGGCCCGCTGGACAGCCGTGAGCTGATCATTGGGAGCGGGGCTACGCAGAAGCGTCTCCCACTCCTCCAAGGTGAAGCTTGAGTCCATGGCTTGGCACATGCTGAGGATGTGCTCTAATGTGGCTGTCTCGCCGCATGCCGAGCATAGTCCGTTCGGGAAGACGTCCGGGTATGTCTCGTGAAGATACGCAGGACTGGGATACGATTTGGTTTGGAGTAGTCGAAGGGAGACTGCTTGGGGTCTGTTGAGGTTACGGTGCGGAGGAGGGTAAACCCTTCGCGCCAGGTAAAAGAATTTAGTGATTTCGTTATACGTGTACGGCGCGTCCCTGTGGCCTGGGTGAGGGACGGGATTGGAAGCGGCGCGGTCCGTCATTCCTCGCGCGGCTTCGTTCGCGACCTCGTTGGGGTTCGCGGGAATTCCCTGTACCTCCCCAATGTGCGCGGGGAACCAGTGTAAAGAGTGAGAGGAAATGTGCTGGGAGGTTTGTAGTACACGGAGCGCTAAACGGGAGATGCACCCTATCTGGAAGGCCCTAATTGCTGCTTTTGAATCACTATACACAGTCTCTCTGCGATCGTCGAGCATGGCGAGCGCAATCGCAACTTGCTCGGCCTCTTCGGGATTGGGGGTTCGCACCGCTGCACAGTTGACCACCTGACACTGCGCATTGACTACTACGGCCGAGAAGGCATCTTGTTCCACATATTCCGCTGCATCGACGAAACTGGCATCGGTGCCGTCTCGGAACAAACTTCCCAGGATTGCGGCGGCTCGGGCCTTGCGTCTCCCGGCATTGTGGACCGGGTGGACGTTGTGTGGGATGGGGGCGACGTAAATATTGTTTCTGATTTCGGTGGGGATCTGGGCGTAACTCGGCTTGTGAACGATGGGGTTGAACCCAATTTCTTCGAGTATTTTTCTGCCCGCCGGTGTACCGGAGAGCCTTAGTAGTTGCGCTCTTTCCTGAGCCTCGGCAATCTCTTCAAGGGTGTTGTGAATTCCCAACTTCAGGAGATCTTCGGTGTGTGTCCTAATAGGGAGACCGAGCGCCTTCTTGACGACTTTGCGTATGAGTGCGCTTAGCTTCTCTCGTTCGGCCCGCTGCCAATTGTGCATGGCCACTGTGTAAGTGAAATGGCATAGCACAAAGGCGTGGATCAGTCTGATTAGATTGTCTTCCTTGAGGCCTCGGTGCCTGTTGGAGATTCTTCGAATCAGTCTGAGCGCATTCTCGGTTTTAGTAACGATCTGTCTTAATGCCATGCCATTTGCTCCGTTTGACTCGATGAACATGCCGAGTATGCGGATAGAGTCAACCCTGAGAACCGGAGAGCCATTGCCAGTGTGGAGCCGGATTCCACTTTCCGAAGCCGGCTTCCAATCCCGGTAGCTACCACCGCGTGGCCTCTTCTTGTACAGAAGGAGCTCGGACTTGGCCGGGGAGCATTTCAGGCCCGTTGGAAGCAGGAACTGCTCGGTGACGTCGATGGCCTCTTGCATGACCGACTCGACTTGGCCCTCACTGCCTCCGGTGCACCAAATTGTTATATCGTCCGCGTAGATGGTATGCTTGATTCCTTCGACTTGCGATAGTCTCTTTGATAGGCCGATCATGGCAACGTTAAATAGCGTGGGCGATATCACTGATCCCTGGGGCGTGCCGCAGGATCCGAGGACGACTTCATCCGACGTGCAACTCTCGACCTTGAGGCGGGCGATTCTTCGACTCAAAAAGGATCTAATAAAGTTATAGACCCTGGGCCCGAGCTCAAGTCCCGCGATGGAGGTGAGGATAAATTGGTGGGAGATGTTGTCGAAGGCTTTTTCGAGGTCGAGCCCGAGTATGGCTCTCGTGTCCCTCGTACTCCGATCGAGGATATGGTGCTTAATCATTTTCATGGCGTCCTGCGTCGAGAGGCCGGCGCGGAAGCCAATCATATTGTGTGTGTATGCCCCAATCTCCTCGAGGTGGCGAGTGAGTCGATTCAGCAAGGCGTGCTCCGCAACCTTGCCGACGCAGGACGTCAGTGATATTGGTCTGAGGTTGTCAACACTGGGAGTCTTGCCTGGTTTGGGAATGAGGACCGTGCAGGCCGTTTTCCATTGGGGTGGGACGCGTCCGCTGCGCCAAACTTCATTGATTCTTTCCGTCAGGTACTCGATCGACCTGTCATCGAGATTCTTGAGCATCTTATTTGTGATGCCGTCCGGGCCGGGAGTAGATTTAGAATTGAGGGCGAAAACGACTTGCCTGATTTCAGCCTCGGTAAAGTCACGGTCGAGCTCAGAGGCTTCCGGACCCGCATAGTCAGGGTAATCGGCTTCGTCCTCGCCTTCGGCGACTGGAAGATATTTTCGAATCAGCTCGTTCAAGACTTGCTCATCGGTACATGACTCAGTTGCGTCGTGCAGGGCTCGGGTCAAGGAACGTCTCTGACTGGACCTCGTGCTGTTCTCGTCCAAAACGTGTTTGAGAAGACCCCAGGACTTGCCATTGCGAAGTTGGTTTTCGACAGACTCGCACACCTCGTCCCACTGTTGTTTACATAGGGTGCGGCAATGTTCCTCGATCGTCTTGTTGACCTGGGCGATTTTCTTGCGTAATCTTCTGTTGAGCCTTTGGCTTTTCCATCGTTGAAGCAGTGATTGCTTGGCCTCAAGGAGGTGACAAGCCTGCTATCCATTTTATCCACGTCCAGGTCGGTTACGATTTTCTTGGTAGCGGATGCGGCGTCTTCCTTGATGCTCTTGCACCAATTTTCAAAGTCGGGGGCGCAGTTGAGATCCCTGTTAGCCCTGAGTTTGCGGAGCACATCCCAGTCTGTCACCGTGAATTCCCTGGATCTACTCCTGGCTATTCGTATCCTGGTCTCCAAAACGTAATGATCACTGCCAAAGTCGAGGGCAGTGTTTTCCCACTCGGCTCCGGTTACGTTTTTGACAAACGTGAGGTCTGGGGTCTTATCCTTACACACCGAATTACCAATCCTAGTTGGGAAGTCGTTGTCAGTAATGAGGGTGAGGTCGACCTCTGTGGCGCTCTGCCAGAGGTCCCGGCCTTTGCGAGTGTCGTATGCATATCCCCAAAGCGCATATGGGGCATTAAAGTCACCGACAACAATCAGCGGCCGTGTGCCAGCCAAATCAACGGCCTTCTTGAGGAGAGACTTCAAACGGGCTGCAGGGCTGCGTGGACTGCTATAGACGTTCAGGATGTAAAGACTGTTCCTGCGCAGGCCTCGACGTGGTGGATCGAGAAGAATCTCAACCATGACGTACTCTGTACCATCGCTCAACGGCCCGAGATCGCGATGTAGGTGTGTAAGCTTTTTATCTACAAAGATCAAAACGCCTCGACCCCCGGGGGGCCCGAAAACTGCTTGATAGCGAGGGAGTCCCGCGCTGGGGATGGCGCCCGCTTCCTGAAGTGCAATGACGTGTGGTTTTTTCGTGAATGACCTGAGATACTGCTGTAAGAGGGGTCTCTTGTTTGAGAACCCCCTACAGTTCCATTGCCATATCTTGAAGTGCTCGGCGCGACTATCCATTATGAGGCTGTTCTGGCGCTTGGCCGCCTTGGGCTGCACGTAATATGGCACCAGCGGTGGGAGGTGCGTTAATGTAGCTCGGAGGATTTCTTGGTAGCCTCATATCGGGAGTTGGTCCGGTCGCGGTGGAGGGAGCTGTCCTACCCGCACTCTCGAGTCTTTCGATACGTTCGTTAATAGCAACAAGCCCTCTTTGTGGATCACTAAGCGCAATCTGTATTTGACTTAAGCTGCTCTGCATCGCGGCGAGGACCTCTTCCATTGCGGCCAACGTTTTTCCCGTCGCGTCATTCTGCTTACTTTCTATCGCGCGGCGCTTAGAGGCGCCAGAGCCGCCCGTAGATGCCTCCGGCACCTCCATGGCTATTGGCGCCGGGGAAGAATTGGAAGCCTGTCCTAGCGTGAATTTCTTGATTTCCGCGATTTCGTTCGCCATCTTTTTCATTTCTTCTTTAACCTGCGCTTTTTCCTTGCGTAACTGCGCGTTTTCCTTGCGAAGTCTTTCTAACTCCTGTGCGTAACCCGAGGGACCCGATTGTTGGGAGGAGGAAGCAGCACCTTCCGCCGGTTCGCCGTTGTCGGTCCGCACCTTGTCGGCCCAGGAAAGTGCCGGTTTCTGTTGGCGGCTAGCGGTGGAGGAGCCAGTCTTGGAGCGGGCCCTTGACCGTGACCGGGCCTCAGCCCGGGATTTAGAGCGCCCTCTGGACCTGGAACGCCCTCGGAACCTGGAACGTCCTCGAGATCTGGAGTGGTCTCTGGAGCCGGAACGGCCCTGTGAATCGGCTTCCGTCCCTGAAGTCATGGCCGGGAACTCGAGGTTGCCTCCGAAGGCCAGGTCAGGTGGCGGTGATGCTGCCGGGGACTTGCTACGAGCCGCACGAGCACGCTCGCCTCGTCTGCGTCGCACGGCGTATGGGATTTTGAACCTTTGGGAACAGTCCTTGCTTGCCGTAAGGTGCTGGCCGCCACAAAGCCTGCACCTGGGTGTACACTGGTGTTGTTCGTCTGGGTTTGTTGCACCACATCCACGGCAGATGACGTCGCCCGGGGAGGGACAAACGTCGGCGCGGTGTCCGAGGCGACCGCACGCGTAGCACACGTCGACCTGCTTGCGGTAGAGTGCACACCGCACCAGAAGTGGGCCGTATTTGACGAATTTTGGTACTTTGTGCCCATCGAAAGCGACAATGACGGTGCCGGTCTGGGCAATTCGCTTGGAGGCGAGAGCAAGTGGGTTTTTTTCATTTACAATCTTGGCATCGATCACATTTGGTCCGTCTTGGTGTGGTATACCTCTGATCACGCCCTTACACGTGGAGTGTGGGGCAGTCTCATAGGCACTCAGCTCGTGGGTCTTGCCGGCGACGATGATCTCACGTATGCGGACGTATCGGACGGCATTTTCCCTTTTGGGAGTGCTAGCCACCATAATATTTTGCTGCATGTTTGGGCACAGGGTATCTTGGTGTAGATCATCGTTGCTGATGCCAGCGGCGGCGATGATTGCGTCAGCCACCACGACGGCACCCACCTTGGCAATATCTAGGCCTCCACGGGGGCGAATAACGACCTTGATGTCCTCCCGGGGCAGATGGGGCATCCTCCCGGCACGTAGAACCTTGGCCTTGAGCTTAGAACCATCGTGTTTATCTCGCGGGGCATCGGCCGGCAGCGGCCCGGTAGGGTTTGCACTCGCCTTTCTGGCGCCAGTTCTTCTGGTGCCGGCGCACTGCCACCCTTGATCTTGAGAAAACTCGTCCGGAGTGATATCCTCTCCTTCCACTGGATATTCCATCTTGGATCACGCTTTCGTGCTCTGGGGCGATGGTGTACGTACCCGGGGAAGGAGCCGGGCCCGGCACCACGCCGGCGGTGGGCGTTGCTTGTTAGGCTTGGCCGAGGCGGCGGCGCGGCAGCGACGAAACTGGTCGAAAAATGGCAAAATTCCGCGAACGGGGCTGGTTTTTAGTATCGGTAGAGTCCTGATACCTTCACAGATCAAATGCGACGAAAATTGCTGGCACATTCAGCGAAAAATCACTTCAAAAAGACGCAAAAAGCAGGAGCTGGCGCGAACACGCCTTCGCTTCTTGGCGCCCCCTCGTGGTTCCCACCAAAAAACAACGACGAAATTCAACGTCTTCAGCCCACCGAACAACGAAGCGCAAATAGGCTCCACTATATCATAGCTCAGCGATATAGGCGCCTTATTTTAGGTGCGCAGACAACGGTGCTAGAAGGATGACGAGGACAAAGTGCGGAGACGTAGGGAGACGGCGCACTCCGCTGTCTCGGCGTCAGAACCCATCGTCGTGTTTAACGTTGAAGTGGGCGTTGCAGGCGCCACGTTGGCTTCGGGCACTCTAAGAACGACTTTGCACTGTGCAGTGCAGACTTTTCTTACCGTAACGCATCCGCGATGGTATAGATTGTTTTTTAATCCCTTAATCCCTTTTTGTTGAAGGGAGGGGGGGGGTGCAGGTGAATACATGGGAAGGCAACACTAAAAGAAAGCCACTTAAACGGGGAAATAGAAAAGGAAACGAGAGGCAGAAAAGCAGAGACAGTGACACAGAGGTGGCTTTTCTGCCTCTGTTTTTAAGTGGCTTTCTTCTAGCGTTACCATGCAACAACTCGGCCAACAAGAAACTTTCATGGGAAGGTAAGTTACGTCACAGCCGGCTATACGAAATTACTGAATTCGTCACTCAACTGGCAAAGAAGTGGAAAGATAACGAAAGAAAGAACATTAAAGAAAGCATTACATACACATACGAACGCAAACGCGCACAGAAAGAATGCGTCGGCAGGCATCAGCACCAAAAGCCCACAAAACAACATGCGAGACGTTTACCCATCCCATAGCACCTGAAGTCCGCGTTAGTATTCCTTCGTGTGCTTGTACGAAGACAAAGAAGGCCATGAAATCGGCCCGTTAAATGAAGAAACACGATATATTGAAGACAAGCAGCAATGTCAATTATAAGAAACACAAAAACGTTAGTGTCCACTAAAAGAATCGCGAAAAGCACTGACTGCACGCCTCCGCTCACCGGAGCATGGCCACGGTCTACACACTTTGCTCACAGTGGCAGCAACCACTTAGTTTCTCCGATGGCCCCCTGCATTTTGTTTCAGTCATGTAGTGCACTGTTTGAATTCCCCTTATGTAAGCAAACCTTTATAAATTTTGATTACTTATTTCGGAATTATCTTGTGTGCCTCCTTCTATGCCAGGGGTCTCAAACAGGCGGCCCGCGGGTCGCATGCGGCCCACGGACCCCCTGCTAGCGGCCCCGCCCGCACATGACTGTCTTCGTCCCCTATATATATTTTTTAAATCTTCTTTAATACGCATGTTCATGAGCTACACATACGTGGCTGCACTCAAGCATCTTTTTCTTCAGGCACCGCATGCGGCCACCATGCGATAAAACACAACCGCGGAAGAAAAGCTTTATATTTCAGAATCGTCGTACAGATTTCAGTCATCGCGGAGATCAGTACGGGTATGTTTCTCGAAACCTGATCAAATCCCCTTCAGAAAGGACCCGTATGTGATATATGGGAAAGGCCTTCTTCAAATACCAGCGTTAGGTCGACATTTTGTGCAACTACCCCCACCCTCACCCCCCACTTCTTGCTGCAACCTTTTTCACTGTCCCGTCTCTTGCTTGTGACTAAATTTCGTGACTGCGGCCCGCTAGCTGAGGTAGGTTTGAGCAGGGTGTCCGAACGAAATGTTTTTAGGGGCGAAGCTCCTTAAGGCGGCACCCGTTCGTCCCTCGTAGTCGTAGTAGTAGTAGTGCGTAACCAGTCGTAACGCCAGTACCAGATCTTGACCTCCAAGGTGGTGCCGGTGGGAGATTTTTCCTGTGCGTTGTTGAACAATAAAAAATTCGCAGCGTGCGCGTTAACTAAAAGCCGAATTCTTCTGTCTCTCATTCCCCATTAGCAGCCATTGGCATGTTCCAGTAGGAACGTTAGTAGAAGTAAAAGTGTAAGTGTTAGCTAAAAGCCGACTTCTTCTGTCTCTCATTCCCATTAGCAGCCATTGTTTACCTCCAAGGTAGTGCCTGGTGAGATTTCTCCTGTGCGTGATTAAACAATAAAAATTTTGTTCAAAACGCCGTTGATTGATGAAATAAACCAACGAAAGACGCCAGATGTTTTCTAAAAGCAAAACGAAAAGATGCCAGATGTTTCTAAAGCAAAACGAAAAGACGCCAGCTGCTTAACGAAAGACGCCAGATGTTTTCTAAAGCAATGGTTTTCTAAACAATGAAAATTCACAGCGTACATGTAAAATTAAAGTGAGCTGCAAGTCGTCATAACTCATCGAACCTTTAGTATAAACGCGCCCGATCTCACGTCGGTGATGATGTACTGGGCAGAATTCACGGAAGATTCACGGTTTACCGATGAACCTCCGCAGCTTCGCCCACTCATCATCATTCACTCCGTGGATATGCTGTGATTTTTTTTTTGTTTCAGTTTTAGTTTCGTTCCACCGCAAAAAGTTCCGTTCTGTTTCTGTTCCAGAACGAAAAAAAAAGAATATTCCGTAACGGTTCGTGACGGTTTTCTTATGCAAAAATTTGAAGTTAAGGTAATCATAAAAATTATTGGATTTATGACGTAGTTACTTGACCTCCTCATAGGAAAGTGGGACAAGGGTAAAACACGTTCTTCAAAGGAGCTGTAGTTACTGTACCACGAATTCCTACCAACTAGCACAAACCAGTATTAATTTCAAAGTCATAGTATTTATTTTCTCAAAAGACAAATACGATTTTTTTAGTGGGCTCAATGCTTTGTGTAAAGGGGGTGAGCACGATCTCAGAAGCAGCACGTCATTGAGTGTACTCTCTGATGTCCGAGATAAAAGCATCACCAGGCCTGCGCGGAACACGCAGCACAGTAACAGCGAAAGTTCGAAGAGCGGACTTTGTAAAGCCGTTGTAGCGTCTCTTGGGCAACTAATACAAGTACACATTCAAGGTACCCACTACGCCATAAACCATCGTAATTTTTCTGAAGTAGAGAAGTTAACAATATGCAATTTTTCGTCGTTTTTCGGAGAATCGTGGTACCCGCTACACATCTGTAAGGCATGTGCACTTTGGGCTGTGGCTGATGATGATGAATTATGGCTGAGCACTTTGCAGAGGGTGGGAAGCAGTGCTGCAGAATGGGAGCCTCCATTCCCTCCCAATTCCATTCCTGTGCGTGTGCCCTCAATACGCGACCCAAAAGACAATCACTTAAGTGCGTCGTAGATCGTCTGGACTGCCGACCTTTTTCGGAGGAGAAGCTTTCGGGTGCTTGGGAACATGCAGACCAGGCCTAACGAAGTTTAATGTGCCTCTTGAGATTTCTCAGCGATAGAGGTTTAGATGCTCGTCTTTAGAGCATGTGCGGCATAGACTTTCGCGCGTGTCCTGTCCCCGTGCAAGACAATGTGTACAGTGACTCATTGTGCCATACCATCGTCGCCTATTATCACACCTGCCTCTTTCTCTTTCTTTCCCCTTCCCCCTTACCCCCGTGAGGAGCAGCAGGCTAGAAACCCGCTTTCCAGGCCGACCTCTCCTCCTTGTCATTAAACATCTTCTTCTTACTTACTTCCATTCCGGGGAATTAGAAGTTGCCTCAATTCCATTCCTTTCAATTCCTCGGAATGGAAAAACTTAGCCCATTCCCACTCCGGGAATGGCCGGGCAGTTCAATTCCATTCCTGCAATTCCTGAACGTAGGAAAGGCATCTTGATAATTTTATCAAGTTAACAATGAACGCCCGATAAAGCTGCTGCCATCAGATGCATTAAGGACTGCGAAAGTACGCAAAACACGCTACCAAGACTGAGGGATAGTATAGCTTGGTGACATATCTCGTGCAGTACGACCACCCTACTAATTCCCGTAGGGGCAGTTCTTCCGCTACCTATATTATTTGCATGGTCAGCATGTTTGAACGAATGGTGGTGTTTTAATAATGTTTCAGCTTAAATGTGTTACTGCTAAAATGACGACATAGCGTATTTTTATGCTGAAAAAAGTAGTACTCATGAAGACTAAGCAGTTTTGCCACACGTCTGGAGCGGTCGTGAATATGGAGAAAACTAAGATTTGGTTAATGGGGAACAAAACCCTTTAGATCTGCTAGTATTAGTTGGAACAGTGCACCGCTCGTGCACCTTGTGCCTTTGCATCGAATACGGAACATTGGGCCGCACTGCTCGTCAGCACTGACGCTTGTCAAGCGCGCCTCGCAAGCATGGATGGGGTGAGGAGAACTTTCTGTGTTCGCCTGTGCGTAAGTATGCAGTGTCTTCTTTGTCGCAAAGGTTATTTACATGTGTCAGGTACTAAACTGCTCGTGAGATAAAGATCCGGCTGTGCATAGAGTAGTCGACACTTTCGGGTGGGGGTATCAATGCGAACCAACGCGCAGGGGTAGTTTGTTTCTCCCTTCAGTATCTTCTGGGATAATGCATTTGTTTGTACACTAACTTATTCCTCGGTTTGTAGTGGGCGCGTTGCTTATAAATGTACCATGCTTGTGATCAGCCAAGCCATCTTAAAATACTGCTTTATTGTTAAATTCGAGGCTCTGACTTACTAATGTTTGAAGTTTGAAAAACAGCACTTAGACGAAAACGTGCTCTATTTTTGGAAAAAGACGTAATTATATTCTCATTCCATTCCGTGCAAGAGGCGCTCAATTCCATTCCCATTCCATTCATACAAGCGTTGTCCCTATTCCATTCCGGGGTCGCGAAAATGTGGAATGATTTCGGAGTCATTCCAATTCTGGAGTGGCAACTCCGCAACACTGGTGGGAAGCATTAAACCACACACTTTGCGCTATTAGCATTGTGTGATGACTGGTTCTTATTTCACTATTCTGCCACGCTGTATTATATGTTAACACGATTCCTTGCCCGACATGACGCCTGTATAGAGTATTTTTTCGAAGGAGTTGCAAGCACCAGCGTGGCACTGTGGAGGAAGACCCGACTGCCACGCAGAGGGCGCAGGTTAAAATCCCATCCGATCCTAGAAATTTGTTTCTCATTCAATTTTTTTCTTATTTCACGCGATAGCGGTCACGGACACCGGCGGCGGCGGACAACTATGGCGCAAAAATCAGCTGTTGTGATCTCACAACAACTTTCGCTGTAACAAACTTCAGCGCCGACAATGCCCTCTCCACTTTGGCCTGCTTGACAGACGCGCAAAAGTCCACTTGCGTTAATATAAACATCTCTGGTTGCCACTGTTTTCGTTTTTCGCGCAATTTCAACATATCTTTGCTTTGGAATTCCTGCCTGAGGTACGCGCTAATACTGCGCCCTGAGATATGCTCACATTGCACGAGCTCAGTTGTTCCGGATTGCGAAGTTTTCTCGTGAACCAAAAAACGATTGAAAAAATGTCGGTTTCACTCCGGAACGAAATAATATATAAAGTTTCGGTTACGTTTTCGTTCCGGTCAAAAATATCGGGGTTTTTTTTTTAGTTTTTCGTTTTCGGCTTTCGTTCCGTTCCGGCACACTGGGTTTGAGACCCCTGCTCTATCACTAACGAAAGAAGAGGAAATTTTTCGAGGGAATCGTTTCGTTGTCAGACACAACCAAACAAATCCAACAGACAATTAAGCCAAAGAAAGCATAGTGAACATCATATGTTTTGTTGTTTTAACTCAAGCGTAATATTTACGACACAAATTGAGATGAATTAAAGTGGAGGAAAAAGCACCCTTTTCGTCGGCGGGATTCCAAGGTAGTGGGTTCGGATCCCGCCGACGGAAAGGGTGCTTTTTCCTCCACTTTAATACTATATGCCTTCCTTGCCTTAACTGTCCGTTGGATTCATCTGGCGGTCCCTCTATGCATAGTGAATTCAGCTTCCAAATTCTGCCCCCTAGTGGAGCCATCGATTTAAAAAAGACGTTTCCATTAGTTACGAAAGGTAGTTGCAGCATTATGCGAAGTTTCGATCCCCTGACTGACCACATATCGCCGATGCCGTCGACCGCCTTGAATTATGTGTACCGTACAACGGACACCAATGCCCGTAAAACACGGATGCCGTTATTTTGAGGGAGACATTATGCTTGGGAATAAACGCATGCGTTTTGGGGAACCAGATGCCGGGTTCATATAGGCTTGAAGTTCAACGCCATTGAAACGATGGGACAGAGCACACTGCAACGTCGACACAATGGATTAGAGTGCCAGCAAACATTTTTCGAGAATGCCCGGGCCGCAGACAAAGCGAATGTAAGGCATTCATTCGTAATGAAAGCGCTCCAGCGGGTAATAACTGAAGGGCACGCGAATGCATTCAATGCACCGCGTAAGAGGACCGCTTTGTTTGCAATGTAAAATGTAGAGTGCTTTTTGTATGCTTCGTCGAGTAATATCTAAACAGCAGCCGAGGCTATTATTACTAAAGCGGGGACGTCGAACGTGATCAAACGAAGAGTGGTACATATATATAGAGAGAAAGCGCGTAAAACGCTGTCGATAAACTTTTGAGAGGACATTTTGCAAAGCAATAAGATGTTTTAATGCAGCAACCTCACGCACCCGGACCTTATTTCCGTAACTACGTCTTCTATTGTATAAAAATGCATCTTAAAGAATGGGTAAATTTCCATCTACAGCATTGGCAACGACCATCTTTGCATAGTTCAGCGGGAGCGTTACCCAATATTGGTGATGCTGTCGTTTGCATACATGCGAAGTTTCTTGCGACGTGCTGCATTCCTATTATCAACATTTCTTTATCTGATACCAGACCTCGTGGTTGTTCCTGAGCAGGTCAATAAAAAGACTAATCTGTTTATTTATTGATTGATTGATTGATTGATTGATTGATTGATTGATTGATTGATTGATTGATTGATTGATTGATTGATTGATTGATTGATTGATTGATTGATTGATTGATTGATTGATTGATCGATCGATCGATCGAGCGATCGATCGGTCGATCGTCATGCACTGAGTGGTTCACCAGCAAAGGACACACGGGTGTACAGTATGCGAGAGCTTTTGTCGTCTCCGTGACAGCTGTCGGCCCGCTTCCTCCATATTCCTTCCTTGTCCTTTGAATAATAGGCACCTGTGTCTTCACATCAAATAGTAATAACAATTAACTGAGTACCTGAGCTTCACGCACAGAGGTATGTGGAGGGGGTACACATAATATCCCGGGATCTGCGAGCACGTGTCAAACTGTATTCTATTGCAATGTTAAACACGACATTTCCCGTGCGCACCCCGTAGACTGCTCGCCTGCCCCTATGCACGCAGTACCGGGCATCACGCCTTGGCATTATAGGAACGAAGAGCGCACTTTCTCATCACGCGCTCAGTGGTGCGAAAAATCTTGTCCTATCCACCTTAAGTAATAATCGAGTGCGTGCATCAGGGCAGGGGCTGTATACCGTGAGCATGCAGCTCAACGAATTCAGTTCGCTTGCGGGTCATGCGTCAGTTCTTCATACTGTGCCGGCGGCTGGATGATATTTTCCCGCGAGTTTCTGCGCCAGTTGGCGAGTCAAACGAACGCCGCGCTCGTAATAAAGCACAAAGGAAAGCTTTTGTATTTTAGTATACTCATGAAAATACGGATACGACACACCAAGGGATGAGAATCTGCTCCCTTCAAATTCCTTTCCGCCAACCTTCAGCTGAATTCATGTAATTTCACATCACGCTACGGAAACATGCCTACGTGTCTTGCTTCGAGATGAGTGTCTTGGTTGTAGATTCACATTTTAGTGTGCTTATTTTTTTCTATTCGTGCGTAAATATTACGCCCGAAGTTATTCTTTTACTCCTCCTTCTGGACATGCGATATGTTGTGGTTGCTTTACTCGAGTCTTTGAAATGTCATTTTTATTTTATATTCCGCGTATTTTCCCATATATTTCATATGTATTGGCTCCTACTTTCTTTAGCATAGTCGGACTTTGTGTCATTCGTTTGTTATTTTTTACTTCAGGTGGCGGTTTCCAACTTACTCTTTGCCATCGTTTCTTATCTGTTTCAAGTATATAGGATATGAGAAATCAGATACGATTTGAAACTGAATAATAATAACATTCACATATCTATATTGTTCTACACTTACATAGGGTTTCTTATCAAAGCTCAGTGTCCCTTATGCATTCGCCTGAGACGACGACTGAACGAAACATGATGAATTGCTCTTTGGTATATATATATATATATATATATATATATATATATATATATATATCTGTGTGTGTGTGTGTGTGTGTGTGTGTGTGTGTGTGTGTGTGTGTGTGTGTGTGTGTGTGTGTGTGTGTGTGTGTGTGTGTTCGTGACTGTAGTATGTATTATATGTGTGATCATTGTATATACTATAATCATCACCTGTCACGTGGAGTAGCAAGCCAGGCGATAGACCAGGCTAACCCCTTCGGGGTTTATTATTAAAAATTGCTATCTATCTAAGACGACTGGAAGACGAAAGCCGTCCTGTGCGGACATCGTCATTTTCTTCTATGATAATAATGGTAATAATAGTAATATTCGTTGTAATCATCATCTTCTCCGATGATTATTATGATTAAAATCAAGATGACCGCACCGGACAGCGCTCGCTTCAGGGTCCTCCCAGAGGAACAATCAGGATAATTATGATCGTTATCATCATCTTCTTCGATGGTAATGATGGTAATAATAATAATTATCAATGTTTTCTTCTTCGATGATGATTATTAAAGTGACGATGACCGCATCGGATGGTTTTCGCCTTCGGATCATACCAGAGGAACAATCAACGTTAGGATGATGATGTTTTGGTGCCATTCGAGTTGACGACGACGATGACTACGCCGACGGTCTCTTTCCCTGTTTGATTAGGCATATAAGAAATTAGCCTAATAAAATTCAGATATCTAGAGAGAGATAACAACATGAAGCGCGCGAACGGATGCTATATTAAAGCACTTCCTCGTTCGTGTAACAAGGAAAGGGCGGTGAGATGCTGCAAGAACACCTTAGCTTGATATCTCTGAGACGGCAAGGCTTATAGGTACTTTTTTTTCTTTGTTACCTTTCATCGACACCGAAGCCATCGCAGCCCCTCCTCCTCCTTCCCCTCCAACCCCTTCCCCATGGTGGTGGTGGTGATGATGTTGCAGCAGACGGGGTTAGCCTGGCCTTGCATGGCCGGCGATTGTTCCACCTGAGCATCTGCTGAGGGGTATGTCACCAAGTGTTTAACAGCCCAGTGTTTCGCAGGAAGACCAACAAAATTCGTTGCACGCTCCTCCTCGTTTTGTGCCTTCTGCGGTGACATCGGGGACCTTCTGCGGTGACATCGGGGACATTGAACATTTTATTTGGCTTTGCCCGCAGTTTCATGTGGAAAGAGCAGCGATGGTCCGCACCTTGCAAAAAGGTTGTCATAGGCACCGGACATTTGAAGACGTCATTTTTCCTGAAGAAACTCTTCCCCAAGCTTATGGCAGCGCATTCAAGTCGACCTATTGTGTCGCATTAATTCGGGCGCAAGCGCAGGCGTGCCCGACTGCATAATTGATTGCCTTCGGAACCGAACGGGGCAACGTTCACCCCCAAATCTTGCCTCAATAGCGGAGAATTACTGCCGAGATTGTTCTTGTATACCAAAGTTCACTCTTACGTGTTAAACTCAAATTCATTGGATTATTCATTCGCTCTCAGGCGTTCTGAGGATGGCTATAAAAATTTTCAGAGTTAATCGCTCTTTTTTTCGTGACAGACGTTCTCAAATATCCATCGCTCTCAACTCTATACCTACGTGGTACAACAGCTCGGGCTTAACTCACCGGAACTTCTGCAGAGAGGGGAAGAAAAAAGTGTGATATAACCCGCTTTTTATGACGCCGCGGACGCATTTCATATTTAGGAGGAGCGTGCGCTGGCTCCGTCTTCGTCGTCGTGAGGGATTCCCGTTTCTCGGGCGATCAATGATTCGGCAAACCATTCGTCTTCTCTTGAGGATTCGCGAAACGCAGCTGCTCGGCCAGCGTTGCGCAAGAAAACGCCCCTCTCGTCCGTTTATTCCATATATCCGTGCTTCCTCGCTCGCTGCTGATTGCATGGCGCTTCGCACATTATACGAAGGATTGGCCAAGAAGAAGTGTAGATAGCTGGGCCAGTTGGTATGGATTCATGGAAGTAAGCAGCGCGAAAAGCAAGACGACGCACAAAGGAAGGAATGACAAGAACAAGCGCTGACTTTCAACTAAGCTTCTTTAATCAGAAGGCTTGCTTTTCGCGCTGCTTACTTCCATGGATTGGCCAAGAAGCTGGTCGTTAAGCGGTGAGGCCTGGGAAGATAAAACTGCGAAGCGAAACTTTCAACGAATGATACTGGAGTGGACGAACTATGTAGATTGATTTCTTTATAACGTACGATTTATATAGAGAACTGAAGTCGACGACATTAGAGTTATTTCACACGCGATCTGGAATTTTCTTAAGGGGTCCATGAAACCCAGTTTGCGGTCATGATCCGTGTTATGTGGGTTAATCCTAGTGCGTTCACAAACCATCTGGTGAAATGTTGGCGCATTTTGTCGATCACTTGACGCAGGTTGACGCAGGCGGCTCCCACGTCGGGACAGCGATGTTTAGCCCTACCGCCGTATCGTGGGCCTTCTGGACGGCCTGTACTTGATCTAAGAGAACTCCACTGCGAAGGACTCGTCGCCACCAGTCTCTTCCCTTGTCACAGTCACATGACACTGCCAAAGCATTTAATTCAAAGTAATGATGCCATTACAATTATCGCAATGGATTTGTACCTCTCTTTCTGGATATATCTTGCTAATAAAGTTTGGACTTGGATAGGTTCTTGTCTGTAACAATCTCAGAGTGGCATTGGGAATTCCCTTCTGTTCATGTAGTAATGCTTTGTGAATTCATTATATGTAAGTAATCGGTCCCTGTCCTGGTCGCGTAGTGCACAGATAGTAAGTCCTCGTGCAGCTGCGTTAGCTATCTTGTTTAAGTTCTTCTGAGGTGGATCGACAGACACCATGCGTACAGGAAACCAGCGGATTTCGATCTCTTGGCTGTCCATTTCAACGATCAGCTGGGCAGCCCTTTTGGTTACAAAGCCTTTGGTAAAGTGTCCAATAGCCATCTTATAGTGGCTGTAAATTCGCGTTCACTTGTATTGAATATGTTTACAAGTATGCCAGCGGCGTGAGCGTTGGGCAACAGTGGCGCACTCGCGCGCCGTGACGTAACAAGCTGCTTGCTGTGCCAGCGTCTGCATTCCGGAGAACGGTTTTGTTCCCTGGGGTGCTATTCTGAACATTGTCAAATTCCGCCATACCGTCAAATCTCGTAATGGCGGTATTTTAAGCCAATCATAGAGGCCATATCAGCCCTCTGGTCCAATCAGAATTGACTAGTGGCAGAATTTAACAACATGGAATTTGACACTGTCCAGAATAGCACCCCTGGTCAGATGCGCGTGCAATCGAGCCATTTCACTTTTCTTCAGCTTGGCATTGAAAGTGAACGATTTGCAGCGGCTCAAACTTTTGTAGAACACGACGGCTCCGCTCCACGCAGCACATGGCGTCAAACACGCCATGGCAAAATGGCGGCCGCCGGCGGTGGGTGGGTTTTATAGCCGGCGGCTTCTGGGGCTTATTTTGAACTGAAATATTCTTGCGCAGTGCATTTTTCTTATATGTATAGGTACAATAGACTCTCTACTTCTATTTTTCGCTGAAAACAGCAAATTGTTGGCCATGGCACCTTTAAGGCGACTAATAATTCAGGAAGTTAACGTGTTCACCTCAAATCAGAGGCCACCAGAACGAAACATGCATCCGTTACTGTGGCAACATATACAACAAACTTTAATAAAACAAAGCAGTAGGTGGATTACCGCGGGCAGGGCCCCTCTTCCAGGGCCCCACGGGCCACAGCGGCTCGCCGGGCCTGCCCCATTGGCACCAGCTGGCTTTCCAGGGTCAGATCGGCAAGTCGCGCCTCCCACCACAACGTTCGTGTCTATTGTGTATTGCCAGAGTCGACCTAGACTAGTTGGCCTCTCCGCGCAGATGTATGTTATATGCGGTTGAAGCGCCTCCGAAGCAAGGACATGCGTCCGTGTATCTGTCTGGATATATTACGTGTAGTTCGTGTAAGTGAGGATACGTCATAGTCTGTAAACAACACCAGTCCCACGCTTGTTGCTTATTGACGTTTTCGTGAGGCGGTGCCATAGTTATGCGCAGTCACAATAAAGCGTGTCGCGTTCTTACATTTCCTTGCCTCAGAAGGCGCTCGGCTTCATCACTGCGTCACGCCTGTGCGAGAACAATGCGCCGCATTCCGTACTGCAGTCTACATGGAGCCGGACATATCTGCCCTTCGTGAGAAAACCCTGCTGTACGAAGTGTTCTGTTCTTGGCCATTTATTCCGCAGTTCCTTTATTATATACATATGCGTTCACATATAACAGAGTATGCTGTACTGAAGTTTGATATATACATGTTTTATTAGCCAGAAGGGGGCTGCGCCCCATCTTCGTAGTCCAGCGCTGACAATATGAGCACGCAGTACCTTAATAGAATATTTGCTGTTCGCGTACGAGACAATATGCGCACTTATACATAAACGATCGACTGTTTGAATTCAAACGCTGTTGTCTCGTGGATATACAGCGGTCTTTGTCGAAGCTGCCGTCATCTGAGCCTCGAGTTTTATAGCACACGAAGTTAAAACGTTTTGTCCTCCGAGTTTATCCTCTGAAATCCAATAAATGCTGCAATGTGTTATTACGCTGTACTTTTCTTCGGCATATTTACTTGCCTCTTAGCATTAACATCCAGGAGGTTTAAGACGTTTGAACTAAAACGGTATAATACGCTCAGTCGTTCTAAACTGCGCCTGAAAAAAAGAAAGTAACGGAATCACACCTATACAGATAAGAAATTCACTGAGAATTAAGGTGATTCTCGTAGAAACGAGGTACTTCTGAAAAAAACAATAAATGTTTGATCGTTCGCAGCTGCAAGGGTGCCTGTAGACCGGTACAGCAAGATTCCTTTTTTTTTAAGCAAGAAAGCTTCAGAAAAGACTGTTCAAGTAAAAGAAAAAAATCGGGAAGCTTGCACCGAGTAGCCCAAAGCTTGGCACAGCGAAGCACCGGCCCATCGCCGCTCACCGAGCAGCCTATTTCTCTATTTCTTTATATTTCTCTGTAGAGCTGGGCGGCCTTCTTTGTTTCTCGTTAGTTTTCTCTTTCTTTCTTTCTCCCTCTCTTTCTTTTTCTCTCTTCTCTCTGTATATTCTGTCTTTTTTTGTCTCTGTTTATTTCGATTTTTTCTTTCTTTCTCTCTCCTTCTTTCTATTTCTTTCTCTTTCTATCATGCTTTCTCTTTCTTTCCTATCTATGTCTCACTCTCTCTTTCTCGCTTGCTGCCTGTTCTTTCTATCTTTTTTTCCTCTCTCTATTTCTTTCTTTGATTCTCTCTCTCTCTCGCTTTCTGCATTTCTTTCTCTCTATTTCTCCTTCTTTATATGCTATTCCTCCTTTCCCTCCTCCTCGCCCACACGTCACTCCTCCTCACCATTTCCTACCTTTTCTACCCCCTTGCTATACGATACTATACAAGGCTATATGCTATGTTCTGTCAGCGTGCCTGGATACCTGAGTGCATAAGACGCTCGCCTTCGGATCGTGGGTACGTGGGTTCAAATCCCGCCGCCTCATGAGGGATTCTATTTCGCAAAGTTCTTTTCTCTTTCTTTACATCTTTCTTTCTCTCTCTCTTTCTTCGCCCTCCTCCTCACACCCCTCCTTCGCTTTGTGCTTCCCCCTTGCTACACGCCGCACAAATCGGCGCACGTGTTCTGGGAGCGAAGCAGAAGAGGACGAAGAGAGCGCGTGCCGGTTCATGATGATGATGATAATTTTTGGTGATGACGTTTTACACCGAGCTAGAACAGCTTCGCTGTTAAAGAAAAAGCTTTTTCACCACCAACCAAAGCGTGCCAAAGTGTGTTCTGTGGCTGCTGCTGGCACCCAGTATACCGGCCGTACAAACACAGCTGTAAGCTCTATCGGCAAAAATATTCGCTCCCCAATGTTAACGCGCTCAAACGATTCTTTCTGCGAGAGTTGTTTCACGACGGAGAATGAAACGTTTCTCAGAATGTGAAGCGACGAAAGCTACCAGAAGGACGTTGTATGGAGAAGCGAACATCGCCGCTCTATGCTGTCTCTTTTACAAAACATTCGAAGTATCGCCGGTACTCAGTAAAGGCAGAACGGAAGAATCAGCACGGGAAGGCGTGATTCATTCTTCACTTTTCATCTGCTCTTACATGTACACCTGAAGTCGAAACTCGCGAGAACGCGCCTTTCATTACCCGGAAAGCTCAATGACACCAGCTCTTAGCAACACGCGACAGTGCATTTCGAGTACGTATAACACCTTAACCATTCACTGTTGTAGGTACAGCACTCGCGGATTGAAAGGCGACATCGTTTGTTTTTTTGCTTAGTATAACGAGTGCTATGAGCAATTGCTCGTGATAACCGCGTCATGTCGCTGCAAACTTGGCCGATAAAGCTTATAATAATATTAAATAGTGTTTTTTTCTTTTTTTTGGTCCTAAAACCACGAGATGGTTATGACAGACGCCGTAGTGGAGGGCTCCGGAAATTTCGACTACCTGGGGTTCTTTAACGCGCGCTTAATTAAATTAGAGCACACGGGCCTCACGCATATTGCCTCCATTGAAATGCAGTCGCCGTGGCCGGGATTCGATCCCACGACTTTCGGATCAAAGGCCGCACTTCCTGAAGTGAGACTTCTGACCCGACTTCTGAATTCCTCTAAAGGTAAGATTGGCTCTGACGTAAGCGTTCGAGTCAAAATTACCCCGATATGACACGAACTGTAGACGCTGGAAACAATTGTACGTGCCTTCTATATCCCAAATTTCCGCATTTAAATCCATGAGTACTCTACGCAGAAAACCCAGTGACATCGGTGAAGTTACCGCTATTAAGACAGGCAGCGCAAAAGAAATACGGACACAGGCGAAGAATAAGTACACGGGACAAGCGTACATTCATTGCCTGTGTTTCTTTTGCATTACGTGCCTTAGCATGAGCTTCCACAAAGTAGCCCAGTTATCCGTTCTCGGAAATTACTTCAGTGAAGTGACACCAAAATGACAAAATCTGTGCATATTAAACACAGCTTGTACGCAAGGTTGCGTGAGTTAAGCAAAGAAAAGTGGGCACCGGCTTTAGGCTAAATAGGAATGTGCTGTTCGACGAAAACAGCTCAGCCGTTCTCAGCTTTTCCGTCTGTCGCAACACGCTGAATGGGAACGTGGATGCGAGGTCCCCACGCGCCTTGCCTATTTCCCAGACCTCGATAGACGTACATTTTTTCTCATGCTTCTGCAACGGCGCCAGATTCTGGAATGCGAAGATGCAAGGGCATACGTGTGCCTTGCACAATATCTGCAGACGTAGCAAAATACTTTTCCTGCCTTGAGCGATGTCGGGAGACGTTCGTCAAGAACGATAGCTTTGACGCTTTGTGATGGATTCATCGCAAAATATTTCGCAATGGGCGACGCCGTTATTGCCTTTTTGGGTGTGTTTCTTTTCCCAGAGCTATCCCACCTGTAAAGCCTGAAGTGGAAAAGTGCCTTGAGGTCGTCATACGCAGAACCTTACGGAGTGCACATCCTTTACTTTTTTTTAAGGAAACTGACGCTGACTGCTTTAAAAAAATGACGCCTCCCTTTTCACGGTGTTTTTTGTTTTGTTTTGTTTTGTTTTCTGCATTTGCTACGTGTAGGAGACAACCGACCGCGAACAACCTTGATTATTCTCTCTCTCTCCCTCTCTCTCTCTCTCAATTACTGCTTCCCGTTCGTCTGCGTAATAATTGAAACACGCTGAAGGAATACGCTGAGAGCGCTTAAATAAAGCGAACGCAACTGAAGCGGTACGAGTCAGTCTGTCGGTTTGCAAACGAGCAGCAGTGGTGGTATTGAGCACACGAAAGACGCATACTTCTTCAACCAATAAGGGAGCACGGCTCAGAGTCGTCGTGGAGGAGGAAAAGTGGTTTGAAAGAAGGTAGACGAAAGTAGAGGCCACCTTCTAGAGAACTGAGCATACCCACGACACAGCGGTATCTCTCAGCACATTAGAACAGGGGTCTCAAGCTCACCTAAGCTAGCGAGCCGCAGTCCCGAAAGATAGTCCCGCTAGTGCCGGGACAGTGGCGAAGAAGGTTGGATCGAGGGGCGGGGGGGGGGGGGGGGAAGAGGGTTGAGGTGGATTGAACAAAATGTCAGCTAACGTAGCTCTTTGTAAGAAGGCCTTTATCATATTTCATATATGGGTCGTTTTTGCAAGGAATTGGGCCCCAGGAATCGAGAAAAATATCGATACCGCTCTCCAGAATGACTAAAATCTGGACGCCGACCCTGAAATATAGAGTTTTTGTTGCACAGTTACGTTTCAACACATGATGACCGCATGGAGTGCCTCACGTAAACTATGGGACGAAGGCAGTCATGTGCGGGAGGGGCCGCTATAGTGAAAGGTGCGCGGGCCGCATGTTTCAGACCCCTGCATTATAAAAACCGGTGGGTGCCCGGCGGCACTGGGAATCAAACCCCGTACCTGCCGTGAAGGCGGACGCTCTAACCAGTCGACTATAGCGCTGCGGTGTACAATCCGTCATGTGGAGTTCATAACACCCGCCAGGATGCGTTGAACGAGCGTTGCGTCGCGCTGAGGGAGCCCAAATTCGCGAGTTCGTTAACCAGGTTCCTTCGTTCACATAGATTCCAAGAATGAGCGTTCGACTTTCCGCAGTTTTTCCATCTCCCCCGTTCCATACCAAACGCTCAGTACATTCCACCTTTTGCGCCAGGAATGAGCATGTGGGTGAGTTGTTTCAACAAATTTAGTCCCCTTCCCAGCGAACTGCCGTACTCTTCTCTCGGTTGGTGTGCTTTTACGCTGGTTTTGACTACATATCAGTCGTACCGACTCCTCTATCTCAATGGTCTTCTCAAGAAAGAGCCCGATATCCTCTCCATCAAAACTTCAAAGTTGTCAAGTGGAACCGTAGGCTAAAAAGCCCGGAGGTTTTGACCCGCACCTCACTGATGGAAAAGACTACCCCCACATCGAAACCGATCCTTTACGAGCCCTTGTCGGGCCGTGACCTTTGCTGTTGGCGAGTCATACTCCTTTGCGACGTGTCAAAAGTGTTATATTACGCAACTGCGATGCTGGCTGCCGCCTGCGGCGAAGAAAGTAGATCGTGCTCCTTGACCCAGGGTCGCTGACCTTCAAGCGAAAGTAAAGCGCGAGCTTGCACCTGCATTCGGGTCCACTTGTATCGCTGCTCTAAGTGGTTAAAAAAATCGGAAAGTAAAGAACCGCGGAAAAGCACTTCATCATCGCCACGCGACAGCCAGCTATGGATACACTGTCGGACGGTCCTCCTCCGTGCCGCGTACAACGCGGCACATGACGTTGCATATTTCACGCCACGGCAAGATATATGGCGCATCCTTCCTGAGCGAGAGAAACCCGTTACGCCACTCGAGAATCCTCGCACGCTTCCTCGTCTCTTCTCCTTGTTCACGCTATAGCCTTTCGGCACCACTCACCACGACGCTCGTTTCTTTCGTTGTTGGTGTTCTCTCGCCGTCTGACGTGTACGCGTTATATTATGTAATAGGGACTGTTATGATATTCGCCACGACTCCTTCCTAACTGCGTGAATCGCTTCTACCCGCATGTATATATTTTTCACTACCCCACTGCGCAACTAATCCCACCACCTCGTTTATGTTTTCACGCGCATACAGTGCTTTGCCGGTGATCGTTTTTCACCGGTTATTACAGTTGATCTGCTATCGACCGCCGTAAGACGCGCCGGTTGCATCCTCCTCCGTCGTCGTCGTCGTCGTTGTTGTTGTGGTTGTTGTAATAATAATATCTGGGGTTTAATGTCCCAAAACCACGATACGATTATGAGAGACGCCGTAGTGGAGGGCTCCGGAAATTTCGACCACCTGGGGTTCTTTAACGTGCACCTAAATCTAAGTACACGGGCCTCAGACATTTTCGCCTCCATCGAAAATGCAGCCGCCGCGGCCGGGGATTCGATCCCGCGACCTTCGGGTCAGCAGTCGAGCGCCATAACCACTAGACCACCGTGGCGGGGCTTGTTGTTGTTGTTGTTGTCGTTGTCGTTGTCTTACATACAAAATTGTGCTTCCTACAGTCGGTAGAACTTTCTACCTGCAACCGACGCTCAAATCTGGTTAGCGATTTTCTAGCTACAGCGTTTTGGCGTGTCGCAGCTGCTGGAAAACAATAATCGGAGGCATGGCTCCGAGGTAGAACTGCTATTCGTATACAAAAAACCCACTTTCACCTGTCTTTACAACAATCTTTAATTTCCTTGAATATGCTCGGAGGTTACGGTATTTTTAGAGTGAGCTAAGTACTACTTTAGCTTCACAAATGTCCCTCTTCAGTTATAAACGAAAAAAACATCTAGATTACTGTACCATGCTTACATGTATACACGTACTGCGCACGCGGTCCTTGACTTCGCCAACAATCCCTTTATTGTACTTTTTTTCCTCTGTAAACATATTTTAAAATGATGTTCTAAGCTTCCACCTTCTTTAACCAAAAGAGCGATCCCGGAGGAGAACGCTTACTCTCACCAATGCATTTGCTACTTCGAAAAACTTTGGTGTTTCATGGCGACGTCCTTGGACGGGGACCGAAAGCAAAATGTTCTCTGTAAAGTTCTCTATAAAAACACCACAGCAGAGAGCGAAAGTTATCTCTCTATATATATGTGTGTGTGTGTCGTGAACCAGGCTGCGCTATACGTTATGTCTTCGTATCAGAGGAAGCAGTATTCACTTATCTCAGGACCTCTCCGAACAGCTCCAAGCAACTCCAGCTCCGAACCGGACACACGTATATCTTCTCGAAGAAGCATAAACATTTTTTTTTTTTTTGCGAGCGTGTATGATCGTTTCCGGCGTCGCAGTAAGAGAATGAGACCATAAGCAAAGTCGTCACCAGGCGAGCAGCCGGCTCGTTGTCTTATAAAGTCGGGCGCAGCTTCTCAAGTCTCAGGAGAAATCGGGCGTGATGTACTACACCCATCCTACGTTTTATCACAGACGCGCTGTTACGTCTATAGAACGCACAGCCGTCAAAAGTGATACTGTCGAGGATTTCAACAGCGTTCGGTCGACTTAGAATCGAGGCGCGCCTGCTAGTTCTCTGCTGCGCCGTGATGGCTGCAGGACTGCGCGACCATTTCCCTGCGAGATCTCACGGGTTATACTTCCGCCCTACATATGAATACGCCGTGTATCAAATAAACGATCCCGGAAGCGCAATCACCGTGAGGGTCCGCCCGAACACTGCACGGCGAAAATGAATTCATCGCATAGCAACGCTGCAGCTTATACTTCGCTCATTTCTTTACGGCCGGGTAAGTGCACACGCTTTTTTTTTAATTTTTGTTACCGCCTTTGCTTCCTGTTTTAAAAAAAGCATATATGCCGAGAATTCTTTGCAACTGATACGTACACACACGAGCAACGAGCTTTCTTTCGATTTTCTTTCTCTGTTTTGCGTTTTTCTGAGCGTGAAAAGAAAAACTAGAATCTCTTGTGCGTAATTCGTCCGAATGTTGAAAACGGCCGGCTTCTCTCGCAGTCGCATGCTTCGTTGTGCCGTTCCTCGAAGCGAGAACTGTCAGCCTTATACGTTTCGCGTTTCTTTCACAAACTTTCGCACAACGGCAAACTTTGTGCTGTCCAGAACAGTCGTATAACTGTGTGGCGCAACTATAGTCAATGTTTTGTTTAAAACTTCAGAAGGAGAACTGTACGGCTTTCGTGCTGCTGTGACATTCATAAAAAAAAGAGCGCTACAGGTAACGCATTAGTTACCCTTTGAAATGTGAACGCTGAGTTCAGACAGAATCCCGATCACTACTTATGTTTCTTTCTTTTGTATGCGTGCGTTATGGCTGGTGTAGTTCCAATCAGTGTTTCAGTCGTAAGCCCGACGAAACACGCCGGTGAAACTATTGCAAAGTTCTGCTTTCTTTTTCGTAGTTATTTGTTTGCTGAGAGATGCAAGATATTTGACGACGAAGTTTAAAAAAAAAAGAAAGGAATCGACAGCACTGCATACGAGAACCCTCGGGCCTGCACGTGGCTTGGAGAGCTTATTCCGAAACGCATCTTCCCTCGGTGCAGGCCGACTCGACAAACAAGGGCCTTACGAAAGAGGAAAGCGTGGTTGCACGGGAGCCCCGACGAACTGGCACGATCCCCAACCTTGCCGATTTATTCCGTCCTTAAATCTTCGTTTACTTTGTCCTATAGTTTCTGTGTCTGTCTATTCCGCTGTTGCCATCTGTCTCTATACCTCTGTTTCTCAAAATGCTGCGCAACTCCCGATTACCCGACATAGCTGTAGGCTTTTATGTATGAGCACATCAGAAAAACTGGAATACACGAAGGCAAAACCCCACTCAGCGTCAGCGCGGAAACAAGGGCAAAGCTCGTCTCCTGCACGTTTAGTCTCCTACAAACTCGTTAAGCAAAGGGCACCACTGTTTGCCTTTCGTATCGTCCTCGCCAATGGCCTCAACGCAGTATTTAACTTTCATTCAGTCGTTGTTTCCTTCATCTCATTTTGCTATTCCTAATAGCACACGTGAAGAAAAAAAGCAGCAGAAAACGTTTTCTTGTTAGTCTTTGCGCGAGTTTTTGTCTTTTCGTAGGACAAAGTATGTTTGCGTTTTAAGTTAGCCCCGTGTGCCACCGTACGCGTCCCTCTAAGACGTATAGTGCAGTCGATGCCTCCTGGATGCACTTTTGTATACAGAAGAGTAGGAAGCCCGTACAGTGCTGCTATGTAGGCGCCTCGTTAAGACAATGCAGCGCTTCTTATTAAGGTGTTCTTACTCTCCTTTGCCGTCTTGTTAAGGTTTATATACTATCTCACTCTGTACCTCCGTATTGTGCGCCTACGTCTGAAACAGAAACTGTGCCTACGGAAAAGAACATTTTACGCAAATCATTAACAACGATGGCCGAGATAAGCGAATTAGGGCGGGTACTTCAGAACCAGTATTCACAAACGTTTCTCAAACTTAGAAAGTTCATTACACAGAATATTTAGCCAGTTTCAATACTGGACATACATTTAGCAAAGCATTAGCGAAGCAGTAATCGTAGTAGTGCGTAACCAGTCGTAACGCTAGTACCAGATCTTGACCTCCAAGGTGGTGCCGGTGGGATATTTTTCCTGTGCGTTGTTGAACAATAAAAAATTCGCAGCGTGCGCGTTAACTAAAAGCCGAATTCTTCTGTCTCTCATTCCCCATTAGCAGCCATTGGCATGTTCCAGTAGGAAACGTTAGTAGAAGTAGAAGTGTAAGTGTTAGCTAAAAGCCGACTTCTTCTGTCTCTCATTCCCATTAGCAGCCATTGTTTACCTCCAAGGTAGTGCCTGGTGAGATTTCTCCTGTGCGTGATTAAACAATAAAAATTTTGTTCAAAACGCCGTTGATTGATGAAATAAACCAACGAAAGACGCCAGATGTTTTCTAAAAGCAAAACGAAAGAACGCCAGATGTTTCTAAAGCAAAATGAAAAGACGCCAGCTGCTTAACGAAAGACGCCAGATGTTTTCTAAAGCAATGGTTTTCTAAACAATGAAAATTCACAGCGTACATGTAAAATTAAAGTGAGCTGCAAGTCGTCATAACTCTCATCGAACCTTTAGTATAAACGCGCCCGATCTCACGTCGGTGATGATGTACTGGGCAGAATTCACGGAAGATTCACGGTTTACCGATCAACCTCCGCAGCTTCGCCCACTCATCATCATTCACTCCGTGGATATGCTGTGATTTTTTTCGTGGGGAATGGGGGGGTTAACTATACCTTATATATGTTCGTGTGTGCGTTTGTGTGTGTGCGTGTATATATTATACACGTGCAATATTGAAAAACTTAGATGGGGGGGGGGGGGGTATTGAACCCCCCCTCCCTGCCGAAGTTTATCGCATACTCTAAGCGACAGCTTGATAACAGTGGCAATCTAGCGAAATTGACTCGTCATAACTATCACAAGAACCACACTTCTGACGCGTTCACAAAATGGCTGGGGTTGGGGGAGAGGAGCGTAAATACTGTGACGTCTCCACCGACATCACATTATAATTCCTACTCTATATTATCGCAGTGTACGAACGTCAGAAAATTGAAGAAACGCGCAGGCTTGTTTAAGTGCGTCATTTCATCCTCACTCACTACGATGCAATCTCCCTCTTCCCCACCCCGTGATGAATGACGCGCGCGTTTTGCCACCGTGACTTGGGGAAGGAAAGCGAGCTGCCGGTAGAGCCTCGAAGTCGCGGTTTCGCAGCCAAGAGGCAAGCAGCTGTTGCACGCGCCGTGTGAAAGCGCCCTCGGAGCCAACCCCTTTTCTGAATCTCTCCCACTTTTTCTAGTTGAAGCCCTTTTGGCAGTGTTTCCAGAGGTGTGCGGTCGGCCCCGGTCCCATGGAGTCGTGCCGGGCGGACGTGACGACCGCGACGACGTTCCTCCGAGCGCTCGCGCGGAAATGAAACGACGGCGCTCGATCGGCCCTCCCGCGTACGCTATTTCCAGCACCCCTTCTTTCCACTGCCAACGGTGCAACAACAGCAGGGAGAACGCCCTGGCCCTTATCCTCACCTCTCCCACACCCACCCCACTTTCACACCCTCTTTTGTCTAACGTCATATTCGCAGAAACCAGCCTTAGCGTGTCACCGTTCACACTCACAGTCAAACCGATAAAAAAAAAAAAAAAAAACTCGCAGTGTCCCTTATCCATTCGCCTAACGACTCGAAGGAAAAATCCATCTTTTTTTTTTCTCAGTCGGTGTATTGATCCTCCCCCGCCTCCCTACGAAATCTTTCTGCACCTAACGTGGTTTTTCACAGCCTCCAGGATCGGAGTCGTTGCAAGCTTTCTGCACCTCACCTGGTTTTGCACTGCCTCCGTGATCAGCAACCTTTAAACAAGCGACGATGTCAAGTGATGACGTCATCATGAACTTCACGTTATGCAACGTCATAATGACGACTTGATGACGCCATATCGTGACGTCATCACTTGATGGCGATTTCTTTTTATCACTCGCGTTGACGACGCCGACGGTCAATTTTCGCGTTTGATGAAGCCACTAAGACTTTGGCCTTCATAAATATAAAAAGAACAGTTGTAAGTGCGTGTGGGAGCACGCGTTCGGAATTCGCGTAAGACAGCCGTGAGAGCACTTCTGGATGCTCAAGTATGAGCACTTGTCACAATATTCACAGAACGAGCACTACATCCAATACAACTAAATTCACGGCCAAAGGCCATCTGACATTTCTACCAATATACACACATCCCTTCGTGTCGCTGACCTCTGGCACTCGTTACTCGAGAAAACACGGGTCTGCTGCGGATACTCTGGTGGATGGGGCTCGAAGGCCGTCTGATGTCCATGGCTTCCAGGAATGAGGAGTGCGCCCACGTTGGTGTTAGACAATTCGCTGGCTCGCACGAATAAAATTTCGTCCTCACGCCGTGGGCGCATACTGACTGCCTAGCAGGGGCGGATCCAGGTGCCAACTTTGGGGGGGGCGGTTCCTTCATCTGACCGGGGGGGGGGGGGGTAGGGTAGGGATGAGGAGAGACAGGCACTGCAGGCAGGCGGGGGGGGAGGGCTGACACATGCTTTGGGGGGGGCGATCGCCCCTACCGCCCCCCCTCTGGATCCGCCACTGCTGCCTAGTCTATAGCATTCGACCTCTGCATTATCGCGTTCAGAGAACACTGAGCTTGATTATTTATCGGTGTAATTCCTGACAGTTTGAGTCTCATGTGGTCCCCTTTTTTGCAAGTGTGTAAGTTTGGAACCTTCTATATTTTTCTTGTAATAATTTGATCCGTAAAAAGGCTTGCAGGCAGCACATTTTGAACTAACCAAGAGGAGGCCAGGGCTTCACGGTTTTGTGCTCGAGGTCAAACATAATGCAATGCATAATCTCGGGCCACGCGCCAAGCATAAAGCGCTGCCAAATATTGTGGTGAAGGCGAAACCACTGCAGAAAAGTGGGATGCATATGGTGTCAGTCTCACCGAGAACGGCTCACTTGGGTTATTTCGCCTCGACACGCGAAAAGCACACTCGATCCTGTCACGTGCCTAAAAAAGCAACAGCAAGGAATTCAAATTTCATTGGAAGCTTCGCAGGCATCTCAATACGGTTCTTGAGAACAGCAACGCAAAATATAAGGAAACACGGACAGAAAAACAAAGATACACACAACACAGGCGCAAACACAGGCAATCGTGTGTATCTTCGTATGTCCGTCCATGTTTTCTTAAATTTTGTGCTGCTGTTCTCAAGATCATGTACAACAAACTAGCCCGCCAGCACCACCTAAGTAAGCTCAATACTGTGTTTCTAGATTTCGCTACGCGCGCGCGCTGATAGCGTGCGGTAAAATTCGCCGCTCGAGTCGACGACACACTCGCGTACACGCATGATCACGTCGTCTCCCAACGCGTTCCCACGAAACGACGCGACAGCGGCCAAGATATTCGCGATCCGGTCCCGGGCTTGGGCTCTCTATACCTCGCGCAAGCATGCACGGGACTTAGGTCTTGCTCTTCCTCCGTTCGCAGTTTTTTTTTTTTTGTCATTTTCGCCGCTTATATACACGTCTTGCTCTCAATAGCATAGCAGTTCCCTCTAAGCCGCGTCGCAATCGCTTCTTCCCCGAAGCGGCGCCGGCTCCTGTCTTACAGAGTTCAGAACGGACACCGCATTGAGCGATTTGCTTTGGCCGGATTACTAGCTCATCAATCTACGCGGGACATGGAAAACACCATGACGCCCGCTCGGCAAAGATGCCGTGGTGCAGGAAGGAGAGCGTTTGTGCAAAGCGACGACGTGTCCTTTTAAAAAAATCACAGCATATCCACGGAGTGAATGATGATGAGTGGGCGAAGCTGCGGAGGTTCATCGGTAAACCGTGAATCTTCCGTGAATTCTGCCCAGTACATCATCACCGACGTGAGATCGGGCGCGTTTATACTAAAGGTTCGATGAGTTATGACGACTTGCAGCTCACTTTAATTTTACATGTACGCTGTGAATTTTCATTGTTTAGAAAACCATTGCTTTAGAAAACACCTTGCGTCTTTCGTTAAGCAGCTGGCGTCTTTTTCGTTTTGCTTTAGAAACATCTGGCGTTCTTTCGTTTTGTTTTTACAAAACATCTGGCGTCTTTCGTTGGTTTATTTCATCAATCACGGCGTTTTGAACAAAATTTTTATTGTTTAATCACGCACAGGAGAAATCTCACCAGGCACTACCTTGGAGGTAAACAATGGCTGCTAATGGGAATGAGAGACAGAAGAAGTCGGCTTTTAGCTAACACTTACACTTCTACAGAGATAGAAGAATTCGGCTTTTAGTTAACGCGCACGCTGCGAATTTTTTATTGTTCAACAACGCACAGGAGAAATCTCCCACCGGCACCACCTTGGAGGTCAAAGGGTAAGACTTGTTACTCACTACTACGAGCACGACGAGGGACGAACGGGTGCCGCCTTAAGGAGCTTCGCCCCTAAAAAGAAAAGCGAACGGCGAGCTCAGTCTACACCGGGTACCGAGCCTTTCCAAACGTAAGCCGCCCACGCGCCGTCTCGCCTCTGGTGCAACGCAGCGACCAAGCTTGTAGCAGAGAGCACGTGATGCGCAGGCGGCGAGCTTTTTTGCGGAGTCCCGACCAATCGTCCCATACACAGCGACGCGTCCGTCGAACGTCATTTGTCTCCGCAGCGCTCCTCCCCCCCTTTTTTTTTTCCCCATTACACTCAGTTTCGAGCTCTGTCGCTGGTTTCCAGAACCAGGCGGCAATCGAACGTGGGAGGACAGCACATAGGCGCCTCTATAACGCATTCGCGAAACTCGAAAGGTGGCAGTTTGGATGCGCGCCTGCCACTTCTAATTCAACAAAATTGTTGATGAGTACGAGAGCCGGGAAACTTTCAAGTGCATGGCGCGGGCGTCGCGCCCGTTCATACAGACGGAGAGCGTTTATTAATAACCGAAGAGGCTAGTCTTGGCGTGCCACTTCAAACGTTTATCATGAGGTACACACTCGCAAAAATCGATAACGCACCAGTTGCTTTTCTACGAGACAGCTTTCTCGTGCAACAAAAATTCATGCACAATGGCGGTGCCTTCCGCCCTCGCTACAATTGTTACGCGCAGTGTAGCGTATTCCGTGTTTGGCCATGACAGGGCTAAAGGGCGTCTACCCACCCATCAATGTGCATGATTTTTTTTTTCAGGGTAACCTGCCGTATAGTTTTTGCAATTCGTCTATATACACACGAGCACACACGCGCGGAACGCACTATATCTCCGGTTAATATCCCGAGTCGGCCTCACCAAAAGCAGCATTCCGAAGAAGTATAAGCGTCTTCGTATTATTATAACTAGTTGTGTATACATGACATGCTACATATAAAGTAGGTCGGAATTTTGTAGCGAGTGCCTTTCGCTCTATATTGCGCCGCTCGTACGTCACTCACCGTTCACGACCGACTGATGTCATGCGCGCCGGAGCGTCGCTCTGACCGCTGGCGTTCAAGCGCGGAAAGGAATACTATTAATTCACTGCATCACGTAACATCTGCGAGTGGCCAATGTGCGAGTCGCGTGAATAGAACGTGCAATCTTACCTTGATGGTTCAAGCGGTGAAAACAATGTGGCCTGATTTCGTCGCCTAATTCACTTCTACAATAGCGAACGAGACAGGTATCAGTAATGTATATAGCATTGATAGGCAGAGTTAGCCAACTCAGACATGGAGGGACAAGAGTCCGTTATAAACCAGGTCAAGTGGTCGGCCGAGGCCAGTGGGGCCCAGGACTAAGGAGGGCTCCAACCAATCTTTCCAAGAATTTTGTTTTGTATCAATAAAGCTTCAATATATATTTCCAATAGCGAAGCGGTTTGCTGGCAGTTTTCGACGCGTCTTCTACGCCCCCTCCGGATCTATTGCAAAGCTGTCGCCACAGGTCTGGTCTTGACACGTCATAAAATGGATTGAGAACACTATTTCCCAGTTTTTATTGACGGTATATACTTATATTGCCAATCGTCTACTTAAAAATTTGAAATGTCTTTGGAGCAAGACTGTAAACAGTCACTGGTTAGAAATCAGTCTGAAGTTTGCGGCAATCCGAAGAAAATGTTGATTTTCATCGAATGTCCTCGTTATAAGCAGTTTGCTTCGCGTTCAGCCTATATACCAAGCTAGAAAACAGGAGAAAACGCCAGGCCATGAGCGGAACACGCCGCGCAGTCACAACGTAAGCTGGAGTAGCGGCTTTTACAAAGCCCGTTGTGGGGACAGCTGCAGGTACAGTTGCGATGTACCCACTAAGCCGCAATCGCCATTACCTTGCGAAGTAGGAGAGTACCCACTAAGTCATCATTTATCATTTTGCGAAGTAGCGAGGTACCCACTACCAGTCCGCAATGCGCGCACCCTATGTAAGTGCACACTTTGTGGATGCTGCGGCCGATGATGATGAATAATTATTGTTGAGCCCTTTGTAATAGTGAGAGGCTTTCAACCTCCCACCCGTTACGCACATGACATAGTGGGACGCCTGGCGAGCTATTACTCTTCTTGCACGCAGTATTAAATCTATTAACGTGATTCCTCGCCCGACATGACAAATGTGATCTTCTTGCGAAGAAACTTAGAGCACTAGCATAGCTATGTGACAATACTCGACTACTACTCAGAGTGACATGACTGGATTCCCGCTCAAGCCCTGTATTTATTTATTTATTTTTTTTTTGTTTCGCATTGTGGACGATAGCTGCGACGAACACTGACGGTGGTGGTGGCGGCGACGGCAGACAACCACGCCAGCAATACCGGCTGTTGTTGCGAGCTCACAACAGCTTACGCCGCAAAATATTGGTCATGTCCTACATAGTAAATCGATCATTCCTCGCAAGTCACCTGGCGTTAGCCGAAAACTGTGGAACATCGGCATGCAAAGCTTCTTATACGGTGACATAGCTGTATTGATTCCTTTGTCAAAACGCGCAAAAATACGTTTATTGTGTCATTTAAAAAACTCCTCAATTGTTCACAAGGAGAGACTGGTGGGCTAGTTGGCAGTGCATAATTCTGAACGGAAGCGCAAAGAAGCACACGGGTGGCGACACTCCCCGTCTTTATCTGTCGCCGTCCGTGTGCTTCTTTGCGCTACCGTTCAGAATTATCCTGAATTGTTCATCTCTTTCATAAATCCACTTCCTATTAGATATGGGTAGATTTTGTAGCCAATCGGAGCACACAAAGAAAGTCGACTAACGCTGAACGAGAATACTCCATCGTGTACCGGAGCAGCCGGTATTCATCGTTCGCGCTTTGAGCCTTACGAACCTGATCCCTGGAGACACCCGGATTGTTTAACTTCATCACAAAATTTGCACCATTTTTACACTGGCTGTTCGCAAACAGCGACTGCGCACGCAAAGTATTGAAATTCAGAACTCGTTCTCACCGAATTCAGTGCTGTGTATACGCGAAACTAGAAGTCTCTTCGGCGGCTCAGGGGACGCCTCTTCCGTGCACAAACTTCCCAAAGTTTTCTAGAGGAGACGCGCATACTAAACGATCACTTCCGGTTAAAGTACACACGTCACGTAAGTCCCAAGGAGTAAACACTCCCGTACATGCGCAACCTTCTATTATAGGCAACGAACAGCTATTCGGACATGTATGGCGCGATGTCTTTTCATGTTTTCTATGGCATCATTTCCGATAGCTATCGCGAAGATCGCGGTGACGTTCACCCGAAGTAACGTGTGACTCATGGATGTATGGGAGGTCGCCTTGAGGTCTAGCTCTAAAAACTGGTAAGCGTATCGCAAGAGTAAGAAAGCCGAGTTACTCTTCAGAGCGTTCTCTTACTCTCGCAAAGCATCGCATAGAGTGAAATGCACGTTCACTCTGTACGAAAGGAGAGAGTGAAATGTGCTTATACTCTACCTCCATCTGAGAGAGTGGAATGCCCGTATACTCTTCTGGCATGACAGAGTAGAACGCAGTTATACTCCTGCCCCTCATATATATAGTATATGTCGATGTGTCGGCATACCGCAAGCGATGACCACTCATTATTAAGCACACGCATATACAGTAGAGAGCACTGCATTCGTCGCGGGGCTGGATACAATTAATAAAAAAAAGCAGCGTTTCCAGCGCCTCCCAGTGCTTTTCAGTTTACTGGAATGCACTGGAATCCAGCGTCTCCCATGCAGTGCTTTTCAGTGTACTGGAAGGCACTGGAATAAAGCCAAATATCCGCGTTTTTAGCTTTGGATTTATGCAGTTAAATAAGCGAATATCACCTCATCGAGAACGATCGACGATCGAAACTACATTCGAAAGGTTTTTCAGTTCTTCGTATTTAAGTATCCACGTTTTTCGCTCGAACGTCGCGCACGGAGTACACTGCCCTAAGCTAAATGGTCCGTACGGCTAGAGTGCGCTATTACGGCTGTATAGTCGCGGAACGTGAACAATAATGACCGAAAATATGTCCAAGGGCGTGACGAAAACTGAAGTGTTCAATGTGCAGTTCAGAAGTACAGCGTTTTCTACACAGAAATGACTAACCGCTTAGCTGGTCAATGCGAATGCCGCACATATCCTCGGTTACGCTAATCTTGTTTGCTGAGAAACAGGCCGGATTGACGTTCTGATACCGGGAAGCACAAAACAAAGAAATGAACTATCTTGTGTTTGGTTGTCGCATGTACGGAAATACTCAAACCGGCGTTTCTAAACAAGAAAATGAAGACAGATCACCGATATGGTCAGTGCAATCAGTGACAACATGAAAGAAAAAGGACGTGTTGGTCGTCTCCGAGTGTGGCGTTGTGGTAGCGCGTCGGACTCACGATCTGAGGGTAGCTGGTTCGAATCTCACTTGCGCGTGTTTGTTTTTTTTCTCACGTCTTTTTTTTTTGTCGCAGTGCTCGTTATTATGTCATCATTACGATCTACGCATGAATAAATTCTCAAATGCAATATTAAGGCCCTATTTCACCCGGGTTCTGCTATTTCTTTCTTGAGGTGTACTACTACTCCTTTCGGAGGGGTCCGGCTACTCTGCTTCGGCAAGAGTTATGTTACTCTGTTGAGGTGGAGTACTATAACCCTCTCAGGGGGCATTACTATACTCTGCCTCAAGAAGAGGTGATTTACTCTGGAAAAGAGAGTTAAATATGGGACAAGAATATACTCTCCCAAAGAGAGTGCCCAGCACTCTCTTAGTTCTTAGAGTAGAGCAACGCGTCTCGCGCGGCCGGGGACTTCGGGAATAATCTCGCGGATGGGCTTGAGTGGCACTCCATATGAATTAGCTCTATACGGAGAGCCTAGGTTCTAGTCCTCACTGGAGTGAGGCAGAGAGAGAAACGATGATAGACGGGGACGTTAACGAGACGGACGTCTGGTTCGCTGCCCTGCGGCTGGCGTTATTTGCGGCACATGCGGCTTAGGTCATTTTCGCGCGCCGTAAAGCTAGTAGCAGAACGAACGAAAAGCTTTGCTGCATTCCGCTCCCGTTTTGGAAAGCTTATGTCGTCTTCTTCTAAAATTATTGATCTCTCGCTAGCTTATCCCCTTTCCTTTAATTCTTTCCTAGATGTAACAGCGGGACGACTATCCCTTTACCGGTCAAGTTTCCCATACTCCACTAGCCTGAACGGAAAGAGCAGCAAAACACAACAGAGGCCTTCGTCTGTGCACCAGAAACGTGATATGGAACATGTGGCTCGTCGTCGCGACGTTGTCGTACTTGTCGGCAAGCCGCGAGACTCTTGCGAACTGCAAGCCTTCCTCGCAGCGTCCTCACGGTCAAAGCATTCTTCTCACGCCGTGTTCTTCACTTCGCCAACTTGGTATGCGGTCAGCGACCGTGTTCTAACCAAAAGCGACGCGGGAAACAGGTGGCCGGAGAACACGGCCTTAGGACAGCAGATACACAGCAGATGCATTGGGAGATATGTGTTTGTTATCTTCACGCACGCGTTCACTTTTAGTCAGTATATAGACCGGTGGCCATGGAGAACATACTCGGTGTATGGATTATAGTCCTGCGCTCCTGCACGACATATGTAGTTCCGACCGTCTAAACGTTCGCTTCTGCCAAAAGTGACTATGCAGGTAAAGTATATACCCTACCAATTTTTTAAAACTGTAATAACGTGCGAAACACTAATTTTAAACCTGCCACATGGGATGTGATACACACCCGATGATTGTACTACGTGCGTATCAGCATATGTTGTCCCCTTTTTCCTGTGGCTCATGGAGCCCTTTCCTGAAGCAAAAGGAGATCTGCCACTGCAAGCTAAAAGTAGGACAAAAATTAAGCTGGGATTGGGTCCGTTTCGCATAACAGCATGGCAGATGAAAGCTGCACCGCGGACGGTTCACTGCGCGCATGCGCGTAATCTCGCTCATTTCACCGCTGTGCTCCGTCGTACGGCGCTAATCGACTCGGCGGTCGACGCTCGCGCGTTCAGGTTAAGAAATTGGGAGGGTGTACGTACATCTGCATTGCTCGTGTTCGCCGAGTCAAAATGGACTGACTCCCTTTGGATAACCGTGTGAAGACAGGTGAAACCGCCGGTGTTCCCCGCTGTTGCACTCCCGCATGATGTCAGCGAATTTCAATACGTAAAGCTCCATTACGAACAGTGTACCTCCATGTCGCGCTAAGCTCGCAACATTCAGCGCTCGTAGACGTACTGCACAGTACTAGACAAAGCCGTGATTTAGGCAACAGTTAAGCTTAATTAAAATGCGTCGCATTACGGATGAATCAATTTTTTATTCGTGCACGCTGCTGCTTGGACAAACAATGTCGAGGACCGGGTATAGATTTGGGCAGACCGTTTACAGCAGCTAAGGTACTGGGCACCCAACCTGACTCTACATCAGCCCAGAAAGCCACTAGAGCACGTCTGCAGTATCTGAAGGCAACCGACTGCGCGCCTTATCTTATTGTGAGCATGTTTAATGCCAGCGCTTGCGTCGTCTCCTTTCCTCATCCACCCCACGCATAAATTAGCGAATTCGATAAAGTGCAGTCGCCTCCCCTCCTTCTCTTCCTCCCCTTCTCTCTGTCTCTCTCGCTCTCTAGGTGTGAAGGAGGAACGGAGGCGTTGAAATAAGTACCACATTCCGAGAAGCCTGTCGTTTTGTAACATGGAACACTCAATAGTGCGAGGTAGGCGTCCCTCCATATCGAGGTGGGCAGTTGCTGTTCAAAGCCAGAAGGGTTAAACGGGCCGCTTTAACGAAGGTGCCAAAAGCGAGAACGCGTTGGCGTTACAGTACATATCAACGACGATAGACTCGGAACATCGCGTTCGGCAAACTTTCGATGAATAAAAAAAGAAGACTCGAACATTGAACTGTTTCATGCGGGCCTGCCCTGACAATGTTTAATTCTTAATGAACAGAGCCAAAAAAAAAAATAACAATATACAAAAGGAACAACACGGGACCAGCGTATGCCACACTACCAACAAGCCCAGTTTTCCACCCTACTGGACAATGTTTTGCTTGAATTGAGTACATTGATGTAATATACAATAATTGTTGGGGTTTAACGTCATAAAACCACGATATGATTACGAGAGACGCCGTATAGTGGAGGGCTCCGGAAATTTTGACAACCTAGGGTTCTTTTAACGTGCACCTAAATCTAAGTGCAACAGCATTTTCGCCTCCATCAAAAAATGCGGCCGGGATTCGACCCCGCGACCTGCGGGTCAGCAGTCAACAGGGCCGGATTAAATGTGCGGAGGGCCCGGTTCAAAAACATAAGCGGGGCCCCTCCCCCCTCGCCCCGCCCCCTTTCTTTCCCACTTTGTCATCTGGTCATGCTTGAAACTTGACGCTTTTTAGATTTAGCTGCAAAGAACACAAGCCATATTTATTCTAAGCCTCTCCGGAGTGTGTAATATCACCTGGGCGTTTTCTTTCTTGCGGAGCACGTGGAGAGATTGTCATCGTAATAATGAACTATATCAGGAGACGAAGACACATCGACAGCATTAAGATTTGTCTGGTTCCTTGGATCATACTGAAAGAAGACTAAACTCTGCGAGAAGTTAAGACGAAAAGAAGGAATGCATACGACACTTAGAAGTGCAGTCCAAGCGCGGTGTGTTTCTTCCATTCGTCTTAACCTATAGCGTTGTTTACCCTTATTTCAAGAGAGGACATCTTCCCTCGAAAATCAGGGAGCGCCTTTGTGAAAAATAGCTTCCTCTATCTGCTTCAGCTTCACTGATTCGGTAGCGCACGCTTTGGTTGCCTGCGTGCGAGCACTGCCGAAGTTGACAGGTGGGCCTTTTTCAGAAACTGTTCGCATGTACTTACAGTAAATACGCTACCAATCGTCTAGCTACTTTTTGATTTCAAGGCAGCATTTCGATATAGTGCTATTATGCATATTGTATATGCCTACTGATCACAACAAGTAATACAGATGGTTTAAAATTAAAATATCTTCAATATGGGAAGGGGGTGGGCCAAATCTTTCGGAAAAGGTGGCGCATATAAAAAAATGAGATCCGTGTAGAACTTTCACAAAAACGTTTTAATAAGACTCGAAAAACGACCACACATATTTTCATTTATGCACAAATCGGTCGCTTTTAAACATGTAATAGGGTTACATTTTTGCAGGCAATATTCACTTTCATAGGGCTATAGGAGAAGGAAACACATACATTGCACACATCTTTTTTGCGTTTAAACTGCGGAATATCTTGATATTTTTACGAAATATTTCTTCTTAAACACAGTGTACAAAATTGGTGAACTCTTTCGCAGAAATGCAACCTTGAAATGGGGCGTGTATACCTATTAACATGTTCTCTGTTTTCATTATTCTTTTAAGTAGAGAAAGAAGGTATGTACGTTTCTACAAGCCTTTTCGCGTCCTTTGCTGAGACAGTTTGTTGATCAGCTCTTCAACATTTACCCTCCTAAGAACCTCCGTCTCTACGCTCAGAAGTGACAAATCACTGAGGCGGCTGTCGGTCATCGTTGATCGAAGCCTGTTTTTGATCAATTTCAGTTTTCTGAATGATCGTTCACCAGTGCAATTTGTGACCATTAATTAAGCAAAAAAAATTCTAAGAGCCACATGGACATCAGGGAAAGAACCTTCAAGCTTTTCACGAATTAGAAGTTCAAAAGTGTTAAAAGAAGTTCAAAAGTGATGGTCAGTTGAAGACCCCCACCACAACGCTCAAGCAATTGCGGTGAGGGTCTGCTGGCGGCCAGATAGTGGATATATGTTGTAGATATTTCCTGCGCACAACCTTTACCAAGTGATGGTCTCTTAAGTTTCCCTATATAACCACCAAGCAGGAATTAAGACAGAACGGCAATGCCAGAAGCGAAGAATCGAACCATTACTCCTTCGGAGTCCTGGCATAATCAGGAAGTTCCGTACCATACAAATATTTCATGGTACGTTGTTTACACTATAATGAAAGCATACTATAGCATACCTATGCGTCAGCTTCATACCGGTTATTTTCATTCAGCGCATTAAACGATATTTCAAACAGGAACCACTCTCTATGCGCCTTCGCATTGCGTGTTGGACCGTAGCTGCTAAAATCCTCGTCAGGCTGCTCTATGTGTCCATCCGCTGGATCAGCTACTTCCCTCTACACGATGCATGGTCTTGGGCGAGTAAAAGGTTTTTACCACAGACTGCAGAACTGTGAGCTGACTTCAAGATTATGCACGTTATGCAACGAACAACCTCTTAGAAGCATGTATATTGATTATTGAAATAGACCATCTGTTTCTATCAGGGGAATCCAGCAGGAGGGTTAAACTTTTTCGAACAAAACAACGAAGTCGGCCATTTTTTCTGGCCCTTGGGGGGCCCCCTAAAACCGGAGGGCCCGGTTCATTTGAACCCTTTGAACCCTGGATAATCCGCCCCTGGCAGTCAATCACCTTAACCACTAGACCACCGTGGTGGGTGTAAGTAAATTGAGGTAAAGTGGATCACTTAAATCGTTTAACTATACTAACAGGAAATGGTCAGTGACGCATTAGTATTGCGAGCGTCAATGCACCAAAAATGGTGCTGCAAAGTCAAATAGGCCTGTTACATTATCGATAACAGTTGCTTAACTTAGCCTGCATACGAATAACCACTAAGCGTAGTTAGGTAATTAATAGCGGCGTAGCAAACACTCCACCTGGACTTCGTGCTGAGCGCGCCACCGTTGGAGCTTAGCAAGTGCCGCGCTGCTAAGCTGGCGGGCGCAGGTTCGACTCCCTGCCACGGCGGCCTCATTTCAACGGGGACGTAATGCAAAGAACACGCGTGTGCATAGACCCCATCTCACGACGCCGTGCCTCATAATCAATCGTGGTTTTGGCGCGTAAACTGCCAGAAATTATTATTTATTGACGTGGTTAGTGACATGAAACGTTTTTTTATCACAGGTACTGTTACCGCATCCCGAATACACCTCACGCGAGACGATTGTGCCACGTTCTGTGCCACGTTCTGCGACAACGTCCAGCTGACAAGCTTCGACGCTCTGAGCCGTTCCTTATTAACATTCACGCAAAACGAGTTCTATTCACGACATACCTGTAGATTAAAGAAACCTCGTGGTGTGGTCGCACAATTCCATCGTAAACTGTTTTCCGATTGAAAGTGTCTATTCTAGCACCTCTCATTCTAAATTCCATTCGTTTGCTGTTATTGCGCAACTAGCGAAAGACAGCTAAACGTAGTGCAGCCTACACAGGATTAGCGCGGGATAGGTAGTCTATTGTGTCCCGATGCTGTCACAACTTTTCAGCACCACCGAAAGCAGCTTGACAAGCGCGTGTGGTTCACGGGGGTTTTCAATCTAAGGAAATGTTTCTGCAATCCGAGAACAAGAGCGTGGGTTGACGACATAATGAGCGCGAAGCGCTGCCGAGTTTCTGCATTGTATAGGCGAGTTCCGTGAGGCGGCCAATGAAGGTAAATTCATTACCAACGTAAGCAGGGTAAAGGACCTAGTAACGTAGCGCGTGTAGTTGATATAGTGGCCAACATTTGCCTACTACGTGTGGCACGCTAGCGCCTGCGCATGTGCGACAAGAGCGGCACGTGTTTCGGTGCCGTGAAGCAGGTGTAATTTAAATACGTGGCGGGGGCGCTTTCGACGAAATCATTAATAAACATGTGTATAGTTGCGAAAGGGAACGCCAGGCCTCATTCACTTACCTAAAGGCCTCGCATACGCATATTTCTAGCACGGCGTACATTACATGCAAACGCATCTTAGACATAAATCTGGCGGGCGGTGGATGATACTCGAGGCTGAAGTGGCACTAGATACCGTTTATTCTAGTCCCGATATTCTCGAGACTGATTTGTTCTCTTCCTCACGGGTTCAACCGCTTCATCAACCCCTGAGGAGAGGACGAAATCGGCCTCGAGACATCGCGACAAACTTTGTCCGCGGCATAACACGTGCACTACCGGCCCCTTCAACTTGGCCTTCGCTCGCTGTGAGCCAATCTCGATGGTTTCGTCACGGCGTGACTTTGGTTGGTATTACGATAAACATTGCATTTGCTCACTATGCGCTCACATTTATTATATAGAGAGCAGAATAGGTAGAGAAACAAGCGCGAGGACGCTGAAAAATGATAATCCTCGACTGCCCGCGATTGATGCAACGCTGCCCCGTTTTGAAATTTACCCAAGAGAAATAGCCCCGTTAGCCTCAGAGCATATAGGGGCTCCCAGCAGAGGCGGTTATGTAACAAGCACCAAAAGAGAAGGCGAAGTGAAAACATAAGACGAGAGTTCGCTTACTCGGGGCCGAGCTCTTTCCTTTCGCCGGGTGTCCAGTCCGTAAACAGTGCGACGCTTTTAGCGTGCGCCAACAAAGCGACGCAGCACGGCAAGGCCGGATATAGCGCGGCGATCCACGCCTGCCTGAGAGAAGGGGGAAACGCCCACGCGGCCGCTCAATCGTATCGGCTTCTCTCGTTATTGCACGCGCCTAGCTGGTTCAATGCACCGACGCGCGGGAGCAAACACGCGGCGCCGCAATCTCACGTACTCATACGTGATGCGACCTTGTTTGCGATGCATATATCACACACGCCCCGGGTCGCTGGCCCCGCGCAGTGAGGGGACATCTACTGGTGGCGGACAAGGCGAGAGAATGACCTGCATGCTTCCATACGCACCAGGTGTCGAGGCTTCAGAAGACGAATAAGGTGGATGGATGTACCAAGGATTGAAACTTTCTCTCTATTTTCAACGCACCAAATATAAGAGGCAGTAATAAATGAAGTCTTTTTTGTTTCAGCGTCCCCTCGTGCGTTTTTCTCGATTTTTCTCACTCATATTTAAAGAAGTTTATTATTATTATTATTATTATTATTATTATTATTATTATTATTATTATTATTATTATTATTATTATTATTATTATTATTTCTAGTGTCTTATTGTGTTCTCCTTTTGTCGACGCGTTTTTGCTCTTTTTACTTGCATTTTCTCCTGAAGACTGTCTGTATTGTATTGTTTAGTTTTTATTGTGTTAATTTTGCGTGCGCCTGCACAAATACCTGTCGGTTGTTCCTGGGCACGTGAAATGATTAATAAATAATTATCGGTTGATTGATTGATTGATTGATTGATTGATTGATTGATTGATTGATTGATTGATTGATTGATTGATTGATTGATTGATTGATTGATTGATTGATTGATTGATTGATTGATTGATTGATTGATTGATTGATTGATTGATTGATTGATTGTCTTTTATGTTTAGAGTGTGGACTACATATGGCGTAGTCGTACAGGGGTGTAGCCAGAAATTTTTTGGGGGAGGGGAGTGGTGGTTCAACCACCCTTTACGTATGTTCGTGCGTGTGTTTTTATAAAACCGACTGGTGGGCTAGTTGGTACTGCATATCTTATGCTTTAGCGCAGAGGTTGTGTAAGCTGCCCATCTGTTTAGTTGTCTCAAAAGGAGGCAGTGTTCTTGTCACGGTAGCGGTGGCGCTGTTGTAAAGCGATATGTGGTGCGATGGTCATTTTGACGCCCTTTCCCTCCTTCTTGTACATTGGCATTTATGCTGCTACCATGCGCAATAAGCACCAGTTGGTAGTATAGCGCTGTGCCCTCGTGTCTTGTTTTGCGTCCTCGTTTTTTCCTTGCACTAAAACATAAGATGCGTTTTTATGTGTGCGTGTATACATACACATGCAAAAATTGAACATTTTTCCCACCCCACCCCTGGCTACGCCAGTGTATATGTCGTAAGTAATCCCATAACCCACTGCGCGGAGTGACAAGAAAGGGTGACATCCTGCTCTATAAAAACATCCTCTATATTCTTGACCAGGACGTCAAAAAAAAAAAAAAGAAAAGAACCGTTTCACCAGGTTGTTAAAAACCAATCGCGACCAGGACACACACCAGTACACTCGAAGGAATCCGATTCGGCGGAAGCGGCGCCGTAAAGCGAAAGGTTAAACGTGATTAGCGTCGCGACTACTATGTATGCACGACTATAGCGGAGCCACGCGCCTTCTTCAACCTCCTATATATCCGGCACGCCAACTCCGTGCAGCAGGACGACAGCTAATGGGAATTTCTTTATGCAATCAGCGACGGGCTCTGTCTGCAAGGTGGAAGGGGGACTTTCAACGTTCTTCGCTGCGTCAACTGGTGAAACACTGCCACATTCACGATGTGCGTTAAGGGGATCTGACACGAAAATTTTCAGTTGTTTTCTTGCGTCATATAAAAGGCCAAGCCCTGAGGAGCTTAAAAACCGTACTGGTGAGCGTGACTGCACCCTGAAATTTTTAATTATGGCATGTTTTTAAAAGTTAGCTTCAGTTCCTGCTGTAACCTGACGTTACGACACGGTATGAGCGTCCCGCCATGTGCTCGCGCAAGGCATACCGAGAGGCTTTTTCGGCCGCTTCGCTCCGTGGATGCGTTGGCGATGTCAGTCGGTGCGCCATGCAAAAACTGACTTAAATGTGAAAATAAATATTAAGGCGAAAGGCTTAGATGCCTCATCAAACGCGAAAATTGACCGTCAACGTCGGCGGCATCCCGCGTCGGCAGCGTCAAAACGAGTGATGAAAAACACATCACGTGATGACGCCCATAGGACGCCATCATGACGTCACAGATCAGAAAAATATTGTGACATCATTGTTACATCACGTGATGACGTCGTCGCATGACATCGTCCCTTGCCAAAAGGTAGGCCGATCACAAAGGCAGGGCAAAACCAGGTGAGGTGCAGAAAGCTTGGAATGCCTCCGATCTCGGAGGCATTAGGTTAGGTGCATTAAGTTTAGGTTTAGGTTTAAGGTTAGGTGCATTAAGGTGCATTAGGTTAGGTGCATTAAGACACGTTAGGTGCATTAAGTTTTCGGAGGGGGGCAGGGGAGAATCAACACATGGACTGAGACGAAAAAGAAGATGGCTTTCGCCTTCGAGTTGTCTTAGGCGAATGCATAAGGGAGCCCGCGAGTTTTCTCATCAGCATTTACTTCGCTTCAGACTTGCTCAAAGCTGTCTCTGTACAAATATTTGTATAGCGGAGTAACCTCAGCTTTGAAGATAGGTGTCAGTACCCCTTCAATAAACTCGAAGTTAAGCAACGGTGATTGAGTATATCGGACCTACCGCGAAATTCATCAACGATCAGAAGCAAGTCAGGCGGTGTGGGTGAGGAACGGGAATTATTCGTGCCTTCCACTCCACCCCCGTATTCTCAAACAAGCCTCGACTTGCAGTTGGTCCTTCATGCGACCGAGTTGATCACAGTGCCCTCGCCCGACTAAAATTGACGTCGCCATTATCAAGCACTGCTGCCGATTATCGCTCATACCAAGTGTCCACATCATCCTAGGGACGGCGCTGCGGTCGACATTTTCGAGTCCTAATAATTGTTGAGGTTTAACGTCCCAAAACAACGGTATGATTATGAGAGACGCCGCAGTGGAGGACTCCGGTAATTTCTACCACCTGGGGTCTTTAACGTGCACCTAAATCTAAGTACACGGGCCTCCATCGAAAATCTGGCCGCCGCGGCCGGGATTCGACCCCGCGACCTGCGGGTCAGCATTCGAGCACCATAACCACGAGACCACCGTGGCGGGTGACATTTTCGAGTCAAGATGACCCGTGGAGTGGAGGGACGTTCTAACGGGGGTAATGTTTTGTGTGTGAACCTTTGTCACGCTGTTCTTTAGAGTACAGCTCATAGACGCCCGTTCCTGCGTTGAGCAGCGTCGCCGTTGGCGTTGGCCTTCTCGGCGTAACCGATAGAGCGAACGAGTATGGGAAAGAGAGCGAACGCGGAGGGGGTCGATATCACGAGCCACTGGCCTCTAACCTCGCTTTCTTCCTCCGTCACGCAAGCTGGCCCCTCGGTCGGAGCAACGCACAGTTAACCCAGCCCCTATATCTGCAGCAAATACCTCCCAGATATAAGGTCAGCAGGGGCGTAGCCAAGGGGGGGGGGTTTGGGGGGTCCAAACCCCCCCCCGAAATTTTTCAGTTTTGCTTGTGTATATATACACGCACACATACAAACGCACGCACGAACATACATAAAGTATGGTTGAACCCCCGCCGAAAAAAATTTCTGGCTACGCCCCTGAAGGTCAGAATGCCCTAAATGCCAAAATCCAAGGTGCGACTTAAACCACAGGTTGTGGAAGTGTCCCGCGCTAAACGCTAGCTTCGGGTCTACCGAGAACGACTGGATCAACCACCTCAGGAGCACCGACAGGCTCTTCAACACCGGGCCATCCAGAAGGCCCAAAAGGTGGCTGGCGAGCTCCGACTTCCAGTCCCCACATGGGGGGAGCCACCGGGCCGGCCCCCGTAAGGGGTACCCAGGCCGCTTCAGGACCTTTAATAAAGTTAATTCTCTCTTTCTCGGGCGCATGCACGTGCACTGCGGCTGGCTTCGCTTGTCGTAACGGGACTGTCGGCGTCTCGCCTGCAATGCACATGGTGATGTGCTAGCACTCGAGCGCTGTCGGAGTTTCGCTGTGCACAGAGTGGTGTGTGTAGCACTCAAACGCTGGCAGCTTCTGTGGCAATATGTAACGAATGTTACATTGCTACAACTGCGGATAGCCGGAACTTCAAACACAGTTGGCATTGCCCTAACAGGAATCTGCACTCACAATTCGCATTAGGGAGTAGCGTAATCGTCGGTAAATGTTTCTCTCTTTTTTTTTGCGTGGGGGGGGGGGGTTCTGTTTACGTTCCTAAATCACGATATAATTATGAGGGACGCAGCAGTGGAGGGCTCAGGAAATTTCGACCACCGCGGGTTCTTTAACGTGCACCTCGATCTAATTACACGGGTCTCTATAGCATATTCGCCTCTGTCGAAATGCCGCTGCCACGGACCCTTTGTCCCGCTGAACTCGTATATTAAACATAAAAAGGCATACTGTTGCACGTATCTAAGTTGGCCAACTCCAAGCCCCTAATGAGGGTAATCCTGCTAAGTGAACCACCGTTTGTGCCCTCCAGCAATGGATTCCTCTTTCCGAGAAACAAAGCTCGACCGTGCATTGGCGACCGCGGCATTGGAATGACGCCGCGTGATATGTATAGTGCTTACCGCTTCTTACCGGAGTAAACTATATTTGAAAGTTGGTCGCGCCCACATTCTTTAACAATCACATACACCATACAGCGATACATGCATGTTCTCGAGGGCGCTTTCAATGCATGCGTGGCCCACATGGCATTTCCCCATCGACGACTGCTAATCAGCGGGCTTGCGACATTAAGCAGTTTTAGAATTCGGCACCAAAACTTCACGTTAGCGTTTCTCGCAACTGCGCATGAGCAATACGATAACCTCTTGGGAACGCATGTTATATTTAGAAAATAGCGTACTTAACCAGGCAACGCAAGCCCTACGTACCCAAGTCTCCTTATCGCAACCGTAAGATTACCGACCGATTTAGGACGGTGATCTTACCGATTTGGGACGGTCTTTAGGACGCATGGGAATAGACGAAGCGAGGCAATTATCAGCAGAGCACGCAATCCGCTGAGACAGGGACGCTGCGTATCATTCGATGCAGAGTTTGGGAGCCACACACAGTAACACTAATTCGATCCACCTCGCCCGCCCCATGTCGTCACCCCAGATGCATTTCGTATGTGCGCACGCAAGCTATTTTTAGCGCTCCTTATAAATACCTCGAGTCATAATCTTCGAACATGTGACGTCAGACGTCATTGCGGTATAATTCCTTACGCTTCACGTTCTAAAAAGTTCCAAACATGCATAAGACTTTAAACGAAGACAAGCGATTTGGGAATATGCGCGCATGAATATCAATCCCGAATAGTTGCAAATGTGAGTCAATATTGTTGCGAATATATTTATAACTTATTTACAGTGTAGGATGGTCCAGCAGTCAAGATGGCGGTTGTTACTTCCAGCACACCGACACGTCGTCTGCCTCTTCTTCGCACACCTCACCATAGTCATAGCTGCAACCCCGCTACATCGACCTCCGGCGGCGAAAGCGCCGACTCGGCGTCTGTTAGCAGGTGGTGGGCGAAAGGTACGGCTTCAGGCGAGCGACGTGGACGACGTTTGAAGACGAAGAGGGCGCCGTAGGGTCCAGAGGGGCGATGTCATAGGTAACCTCAGTCACCTGGCGTAGCACACGGTAGGGGCCGGAGTATTTGGGCAGAAGTTTTTCGGCCAGGCCAACATGCCGAGACGGAGACCACAGGAGAACGAGGTCACCCGGATTGAAGCGAACGTTCCGGTGGCAACTGTCGTATCTATGTTTCTGGCTGAGTTGCGAGTCCGAAAGGCGTCGATGGGCGATCTGACGGGCCTTTTCGGCTGTGCTGATAGCGTGGCGAGCATATTCGGTGGAGATGTGGTCAGGGATGGGTACGACCGTGTCGAACGGCAAGGTCGGTTCTCTTCCATACAAAAGGTAAAAGGGAGAATATCCAGCAGTGTCGTGGCGCGAGCTGTTGTAAGCGAAAGTGACAAAGGGGTAGAGCAATGTCCCAGTCGCGATGATCAGTCGAGACATACATGGCGAGCATGTCAGTGATCGTGCGATTCAACGTTCTGTGAGTCCGTTCGTATGGGGATGATAGGCCGTTGTAAGCTTGTGCTTGGTTGCACAAGAGCGAAGTAGGTCCTCGATTACCTTGGATAAAAAGTAGCGGCCTCGGTCTGTGATGAGTTGACGAGGAGCGCCGTGAGTAAGATGAGGTCTG